>NC_091445.1:69060941-69285941 GCF_964237555.1 Oryctolagus cuniculus | reverse complement strand
TTAACAAATTGGAGAACAAAAACCATATGATTATTTCAATAGACGCAGAGAAAGCATTTAATAAAACACAACACCCTTTCATGATGAAAACTTTAAGCAAATGGGGTGTAGAAAGAACATTTCTTAACACAATCACAGCAATTTATGACAAACCCAAAGCCAGCATCTTTTTGAATGGGGGAAAAGTTGGAAGCATTCCCACTGAGATCTGGTACCAGACAGGGATGCCCACTCTCACCACTGCTATTCAATATAGTTCTGGAAATTTTAGCCAGAGACATTAGGCAAGAAAAACAAATCAAAGAGATATAAATTGGGAAGGAGGAAATCAAAGTATACCTATTTACAGATTACATGATTCTATACATAGGGGATTCAAAAGTTTCCACCAAGAGACTATTGGAACTCATGGAAGAGTTTGGTAAAGTATCAGGATATAAAATCGACATACAAAAACAGCCGCCTTGTAAACTCAAAAACTGTCATGGCTGAGAAAGAGCTACTAAGATCAAACCCATTCAAAATAGCTACAAAAAAAATCAAATATCTTGGAATAAATTTAACCAAGGATGTCAAAGATTTCTACAATGAAAACTACAAAACACTAAAGAAAGAAATAGAAGAAGATACAAAAAAATGGAAAATCTTCCATATTTATGTATTAGAAAAATCAATATCATCAAAATGTCCATACTACCAAAAGCAACTTACATATTTAATGTGACCCAATCAAAATACCTAAGTCATTCTTCTAAAATATAGAAAAAATGATGCTGAAATTCATATGAAACACAGGAGACTCTGAATAGCTAAAAAATCTGGAACAATCTGGCATCACATTACCAGATTTCAAGACATACTACAGTGCAGTTATAATCAAAAAGCCTGGTACTGGTACAAAAACAGATGGATAGACCAATGGAGCAGAATAGACACTCTAGAAATCAATAAATGCATCAACAACATATTTATCATTGACAAGTAGTTAATATCAATTCCCTGGGCAAGGACAGTCTCTTCAATAAATGGTGCTGGCAAAACTGGGTTGCCATATGCAGATGCATAAAGCAAGACCCCTACCTTACACTTATCACTAAAATCCACTCAAAATGAACTAAAGACCTAAATCTATGACCTGATACTATCAAATTATTATAGAACATTGGGGGAACCCTATAAGACATCAGCATAGGCAAAGAGTTCTTGGAAAAGTCCCAAGAGACACAGGCAATCAAAGCCAAAATCAACAAATGGGATTACATCAAATTGAGAAGCTTCTGTGCTGCCAAAGAAGCAAAGTGAACAGGCAACCAACAGAATGCAAGAAAATATTTGCAAACTACATAACCAATAAATGATTAATAACCAGAATATTTAAAAAGATCAAGAAACTCTACAACAACTAAACAATCAAGTTATGAAATGGGCAAAGGACTTAGACATTTTTCAAAAGAGGAAATCCAAATGGCCAACAGACACATGAAAAAATAAGAATCACCAGCTGTCAGAGAAATGCAAGTCAAAACCACAATAATGTATCACGTTACCTCAGTATATTAAGTGGAGGATAGTCTTATGTCTTATAAATTATAATTATGTCAAAGTGCTTACAAAAGATGTACCATTCTCGGGTTCTTAATTAAAGGTAATTAAGGCCAGCGCCGCGGCTCAACAGGCTAATCCTCCACCTAGCAGCGCCGGTACACCAGGTTCTAGTCCTGGTCGGGGTGCTGGATTCTGTCCCGGTTGCCCCTCTTCCAGGCCAGCTCTCAGCTGTGGCCTGGGAGTGCAGTGGAGGATGGCCCAAGTGGTTGGGCCCTGCACCCCATGGGAGACCAGGAGAAGCACCTGGCTTCTGCCTTTGGATCAGCACAGTGCGCCGGCCACAGTGGCCATTGGAGGGTGAACCAACGGCAAAGGAAGACCTTTCTCTCTGTCTCTTTCTCTCTCTCTCTGTCTCACTGTCCACCATGTCTGTCAAAAAAAATAAATAAATAAAGGTAATTAAGTTTCTAAAAGCAAAGAAGGAGGGGAAGGGAAAGGAAAAAAAACAAAATTACCTTCGAGATGCAATAACTTTGAACAGCCATTATCTAGACTGTTGAGAAACAGTTCTTTTTTTTCTTTTCTTTTTCTTTCTCATCCAAAGCGTTGGACTCTTTACCTAGAACAGAGTTAATCCTATGTATATAAAGTTAAATGAAAATAGATCTTAGCAAAAACAAGAGAGGGAACAGGAAAGAGATGAGAAAGAGGGGCAGAAGAGATGGTGGAAGGGTGGATTCAGTGGGAAAAATTACTATGTTCCTAATGTTGTATTTATGAAATGCATGCAAATAAATAAAAAAGGGCTCTCATTATTTATTTTTTTAAACATTCAATTTTTTAACACTTAGATAGAAATTAACTTGAATATTTCAAATTATTCCAGAACATTGAAAAGGATGGAACTCTGCCAAATTATTTTTTGTGAGGCCAGCATCATTTAAAATTAGAGAATAAACAAAATTGAGACCTAAAAAATTACAAAAGATCAGTGAAATGAAGAGTCTGTATTTTTGAAGAAACAAACAATATTGATACACCATTGGCCCAACTAATGAAAATTAAAAAAGAGTGAGAAGACAAAAATTTAAAAAATCAAAGAAAAAGGAGATATTACAATGATACCACAAAAATAAAAACATCACAAATTACTATAAACAGCTATATGCCAACAAATTTGAAAATCTAGAATTGGATTGATTTCTGGAAACAGACAATATACCAAAATTGATTCATGAAGACATAGAAAACCTAAATAGGTCAATAACCAAGATGGAGATTTATTCAGTAACAAAGATCATCCCAACAAAGAAAAGCACAGGACCAGATGGCTTCACCACTGAATTCTACCAAACTTTTAAGGAAGAACTAATTCCAATTCTTCTCAAACTATTCAAAATAATTTAAATGGAGGAAATACTCCCAAACTTCTTTTTTTTTTTTTTGACAGAGTTAGACAATGAGAGAGAGAGAGAGACAGACAGAGAGAAAGGTCTTCCTTCCATTGGTTCACCCCCCAAATGGCTGCTATGACCAGCGCGCTGCACTGATCCAAAGCCAGGAGCCAGGTGCTTCCTCCTGGTCTCCCATGCAGGTGCAGGACCCAAGCACTTGAGCCACCCTCCACTGCCTTCCCAGAGAGCTGGACTGGAAGAGGAGCAACCGGGACAGAATCCAGTGCCCCAACCGGGACTAGAACCTGGGATGCCAGTGCCACAGGCAGAGGATTAGCCTAGTGAGCTGCAGCACTGGCCCAAACTTCTATAAGGCCAGCATCACCTTAATTCCAAAACCAGGAAAAAATACAATGAAGAAAGTGAACTATAAAACAATATCACTGATGAACATAGCTGCAAAAATCCTCAACAAACTAATAGCTAATCCAATCCAACAACACATCAGAGAGCAGACCTGGACCAAGTGGGACTTATCTCTGGTATCCAGGGATGGTTCAACATTTGCAAATCAATAAATGTGATACATAACATTAACAAAATGAATAATAAAAATCATATGATTTTCTAAATAGATGCAGAAAGCATTTGATAAAATATAACATCCTTTCATGATAAAATTCTTAAGCAAATTGGGTATAGAAAGAACATTTCTCAACACAATCAAGGCAATATATGACAAACCAACAGCCAGCATGATATTGAATGGGGGAAAGCCAGAAATATTTCCACTAAGATCCAGAATCAGACAAAGATGCCTACTTTCACCATTCCTATTCAATATAGTCTGGAAGTTTTAGCCAGAACCATTAGAGAAGAAAAGTAAATCAAGGGCATATAAACTGGAAAGGAAGAAGTCAAATTTTCCCTATTTACAGAAGATATAATCCTACAGAGGGAAACCAAAAGACTCCGATAAGAGACAATTGGAACTCATAATATACTTTGGTAAAGTTTCAGGATACAAAATCTATATACAAAGATCAATATCTTTTGTTTACACAGACAGTACCAAGGCTGAGAAAGACCTTGTATAATACAATCAGTATCATTCACAATAATTACAAAAAAATTTAAATACTTTTGGAATAAATTTGACCAAGTAGGTGAAAGATCTCTACAATGAAAATTTAAAAACATTTAGAGAGAAATAATAGACACAGAAAAAAATGAAAGAACCTTCTATATTCATGGATTGGAAGAATTAATCTCATCAAAATGTCCATATTACCCAAAGCAATTTTTGGATTCAATGCAATCCCAATTAAAATACTAATGACATTATTTTGAGGTCTAGAAAAAATAATGCTAAAATTCATATGTAATAACAAGAGACCTGAAATAGCTAAAAAATCTTGAACAACAAATGAAAGCTAGAGGCATCACAATACAAGATTTCGAGACATACTACTGGGCAGTTATAATTAAAACATCCTGATACTGACAAAAAATAGACATGTAGACAATAGAACAGAACAGAAAATCCAGAAATCAATCCATGCATCTTCAACCAACTAATCCTTGATAAAGGAGCTAAAATCAATTCCTGAAGAAAGACAGTCTCAACAAATGATGCTGAGAAAATTGGATCTCTGCATGCAGAAGTATGAAAGAAGACCTCTATTTATACCTGATATAAAAACTAACACAATATGGATCAAACATCTGAATCTATGACCTCATACCCTTAAATTTCTAAATTTCTAGGGGAGAATATTGAGGAAACATTGCAAGACATTGGCATAGACAAAGACTTCTTGGAAAGAATCCTAGAAGCACAGGCAATCAAAGCCAAAATTGACAAATGGGATTATATCAAGCTAAGAAGCCTCTGCACCACAAAGGAAACACTCAAAGTGAAGAGGCAACCCACAGAATAGGAAAAACATTTGCAAGCTATGCAACTGATAAGGGATTAATATTCACAATCAACAAAGATATCAACAAACTCAACAACAAGATAAACAATCCAATTAAGAAATGGGCTACACACTTGAAGAGACATTTTTCAAAAGAGAAAATTCAAATGACCAATAGACATATAAAAAGTGCTCAGGATCACTAACCATCAGGGAAATGCAAATCAAAATTACAATGAGGTTTCAACCCACCTCAGAATGGTTGTCATACAGAAATTAAAAAGCAATAGATGCTGGTGAGGAAGTGGGGGAAAGATATCCTAATTTACTGTTGGTGAGAAGGTAAACTACTATAGCCATTGTGGCAAACAGTATGGATTTTCCTCAGAAATCTGAAAAATCGACCTACCATATGACCCAGCAATCCCACTCCTGGGAATTAACCCAAGGGAAATGCAATCAGCAAATGAAAAACATAATCTGTACCCCTATTTTTATTGCAACTCAATTCATAACAGCTAAGATATGAAATCAACCCAGATGTTCCATCAACAAATGACTGGATAAAGAAAATGTGGTATATATACACTATAGAAAAATATTCAGCCATACAAGAGAATGAAATCCTGTCTTTTGCAACAAAAGGGATGCAACAGGAAACCATTATACTTAGTGGAATAATCCAGTCCCAAAAAGACAAGTGTATATTTCCCCTGATCTGTGACAACTGAGTACAAAAAAAAAAAAATACTAATGTATATGAGCAAAATTGACATTTTGAGATTCAATGACTGTTTACAGCCCTTGTCTCCACAGTTGAGGAACAGTGTTAGTTTTTGCTTTTTGGGTTTTTTCTTAATATTTGTTGAATTCTTTACTTGGTAGCAGGTTAACCTTATGATTATAAAATAAACCGAAAGTATTTTGTTGTTAAAATTAAAAGAAAGAATAAGAAAGGAAGGAGGATGGAGGGTTGGCATGTTGGTAGGAGAGAGAGTAGAGTGGGAAGTATCACTATGTTCCTAAATCTGCATATATGAAATATACAAAATGTTTTTACCTTCTAGAAATAAAAATTGTTTTTAAAAAACCTTTAAGATAAACAAAAAAAGACACAACACAAAAACTATAGAATAGCCTTGATGAACATAGATGCAAAAATTCAAAATATTAACAAAAACTCCAACACTATAACAAAAATTCATTATCACAAGCAAGTGGGATTTATTCCAGATGGAGAGAGAGAGGGAGAGAGAGGTCTTCCATCCACTGGTTTACTCCCCAGCCGCAACAGCCAAAGCTGTGCCGAACCAAAGCCAGGAGCCAGGAGCTTCTTCCAGGTCTCCCACGCAGGTACAGGGGCCCAAGGACTTGGACCATCTTATACTGCTTTCCCAGGCCATAGCAGAGAGGTGGAACGGAAGTGGAGCAGCCAGGTCTCGAACTGGCACCCATATGGGATGCTGGCATTGCAGGCAGCAGCTTTACCTGCTACGCCACAGCACCGGCCCCCAGGAGCATTTTTATACACCAATAATGATCTTGCTAAAATAGAAGTCAAAAAAGAAATTCCATTCATAGTAACTTAAAAAATCAAATATGTAGGAATAAATTTAACCAAAGAAGTGAAATCTCTATGATGAAACTTAGAAAATATTAATGTGTTATAGCAGGTAAAGCCACCACCTGTTACCTCAGCAACACAAATGGGGGCAGGTTCATGTCATGATGTTCCACTTCCAATCCAGCTCCCTGCTAACAGCCTGGGAAAGGAGCCAAAGATGGCTGAAGGGTTTAGGCCCTTGCCACCTATGTGGGAGACTCAGATGAAGCTCCTCATTCTTCAGCCTAACTCAGGTCTAGCCATTGCAGCCATCTGGAAAGTGGATCAGAAGATGGAAGATCTCTCTCTGTATTTCTTCCTCCTACTTTATATAACTCTGACATTCAAATAAACAAACTTTTTTAAAAACGACGAAAGAAATCACCAAGAACACACACACAAAAAAAAAATACCAGAAATATATTCCTTAATCATTAGTTGGAAGATTTAATATTAAAATATCTATACCATCTAAGGCAATGTACAGGTTCAATGCAATCCCTATCAAAATACCAGTGACATGCTTTACAGCAAAAATAAATTATTAAAGACACATCTTTACCTAGTTTTAAGACTGCATTTGATTTAATAAGGTTCATTTGGAACTCTAAATCAGAATATGTGAGAACATTCTGAGTTTATCTTTTGATGGAAGTTACAATGCATTGCTAAAAATCTAAATCTTGTAGATCCCAAATGGTTCGTCTCTTAACATAATACAATTCCCTTTTTAAAAAAAAAAAATCTTTGAAAGAGTGACCCCTATGGTCTGAGAATGAACAGGTCTTCCTGAAAAAACAAATGGGAAAATATGGCAAGTATTTTATAGTTTTTATATTTGTTGCTATTCATTCGATTTGTCTTTACTTTAAAAATGTGCACCTGTTTAAAATATGTTTTCACTCATCCAAACTCATTTATCTGTACATTTAGCTAGTAGTTTGCATAAAAGTTTAATTGTCATTAGTTTTTAAGGCAACAGATAATTTCATTTTCTTCTATGTCATCTATTAAGACATCTTAAGATAAGAACATTCAAAGCTGATTTTAGCATCACCATGACCCCAAATGTTACAGATTTGTGTTTTCAGTTAGCTTCATATTAGAACATCAGTTCTTCTGGGAATTTATTTCAATCTCAGAGAGTACTCACAATATTGATAAAATGCTTTAACCACTTGGTCCCTAATGACCATTTAATGCACTCATGAGTGATACATTAAGTGACTCCCTACCAAATAAAAATGTCCCAAAGTCCCTAAATGAATTTCAGACCTTGATCATTTCAGTCTAATTAAATGGAAAGAAAGGAGCTAGCAATCTGAGTAATTGAGCCTGCTAGACAGTCTTAAGTAAATATAAACTGATGTAATTGTCTGGAAAATTCCAAGCATGAGTCTACAGACTTTTGAAACTCAAAAACAATTTCAAGTATCCTATTCTGAATCTGTTTTTGTAATAAGAAAAGTGTATTTTGTGTTTTCCTTCCGTTATAACTCATACATATTTTGTTTTTAAAGGTATTCTATCCACCTAGTTGATTACCAATCCAGTAGGCAACTTACTATAGAACTTTACCTTTCTACATATATTCCTTTCCAAAAACAACAACACATTTTGTAAGAAATTGATCCTTTATGTTCATTTGACCCCTAAGAGGTATCAGCAGATAACCAATAAAAATTAAGTGGTAAACCCATAATTTCTATCTGAAAATTTTTGAATTCATTGAGTTTATTCTTATTTATCTCATGAAATAAATTTTTAAAGTCAGAAAAAGCTAAAGGAAAATGGAAGCTAAGTCCCCAAATTGATTAAAAGAATGACTTCCATGTTATATTGTAGCTGTATCATTCTTTCATCAAATATTTGCTAAGCACCATTTATGTATAAGGCATTGTCCCAAATGGTGAAAATAAAACATAAATGAGGCAATAATATAATTCCTATTATAAGAGTTCATATTTTAATAGGGGAGATAATAATAAACATAACTACAAATGAGATAGCTCCAAATACTTAATGTATTAATGCAAATAGCTATATATGCATATATAATATACACACATACAGAGTAACATATGTGAATGTGACTTGCATAAAAGTATGGCCCCTGAGGCCGGCATTGGCACATTGGTTAAGACTCAGTACAGATTGCCTGTAGATCATATTAAAGTACATGCATTCAGTCCCAACGCTGCTCCCCATTAGTTTCCTGCTAATGCACACCCTTAGAGACAGCAGATAACGACTCACTTACTTGGGTCCCTGCCACTCATGCAGGGGATCATGTTTCATGCTACTGGCTTGGCCTGGCCTCAGCCCCAGCTGTGGCAGGTATTTAAGGAGTCAACTAATGAATAGAAGACTTTTCTCTCTCTCTCTCTCTCTCTCTCTCTCTCTCTCTCTCTCATGAAAAAAAATTTGTTTTAATTTTTAAAGCTTTACCTCTGCCATTCTGAATGACTAGATGATATTTCCATCAAGCATTTGTAATAAAGGAACTGGAACTCAGAACTAAAATGTTGAAAGAGATGTCTCCACAAAAGACTTTCTTTTCTATTTTGACAGGCAGAGATAGACAGTGAGAGAGAGAGAGACAAAGGTCTTCCTTCTGTTGCTTCACCCCCCAAAATGGCCACCACGTCTGGTGCACTGCGCTGCTCCAAAGCCAGGAGCCAGGTGCTTCCTCCTGGTCTCCCATGCAGGTGCAGGGCCCAAGCACTTGGGCCATCCTCCACTGCCCTCCTGGGCCACAGCAGAGAGCTGGACTGGAAGAAGAGCAACTGGGACTAGAACTGGCACCACAAGGCAGAGGATTAACCAAGTGAGCCACAGCAGGAGCCCAAGGACTTTGGCCATGTTCTGCTGTTTTTACAGCAGGAGTTGTCCACAAAGCCACAACACCAGCCCCCTATCGGTAGCTTTATCAGCCATGGTAGGAGTGCTTATACCTTGGCGAACACTAAAAATCAGAACTTCCAGAATAAGTCATTGAACATTTGACACTACTTGCAGTTAACAATAATAACAGTAATAGAAGCAACTATTTTTAAGCCTGATTTGAAAGTTTACTAAGTTAAGGATAACAGTGTGGTAAATCACAATCTGAGTTTATCCTCACAATACCTATTTGGGATGAGACTGCCATTAAAGCCATTGCCACTTTAACTCACATCACAAATGAGTACACTGAAATATATGGAGATTAAGTTAATTGCCCAATGTTACATAACCAGATAACTGTGGAATCAAGTTGTCAGGTTCTTGAGCTCTGACTAGTAACCCCAAGAGGGAGGGTCACCTAGGACAGAGAATCAACCTCTGAGTTCACTTCTTGACTTTACACCAGGCCTGGACACTGGACACATGAAGATATTTTAGGTCTATTGATAATTTAAGCAGGAGCCACCCCACATATATATGTTTCCTTAGCTGATAGAATCCTACCAATATTATCAGGGATGGGTCAGATATTGTGGCACCATGGTTTAAGGCATTGCTTGGGACACCCACAGTCCATAATGGAGTGCTAGTTCAAGTCCTGGCTACTGTACACTACCTATACAACTGGCTGCTAATATGCCCAAAAGGAAGTGGATGGTGGCTCAAGCACTTGGGTTTCTGTCACACATGTGAGAGTTTCAGATGGTGTTCCTGGCTCCTGGCTCCTGGCTTGGGCCTGGCACAGCCCTGGCTGTTGCAGTTATTTGGGAAATGAACCAGCAGATTCATCTCTCTCAACTCTCTCTCTCAACTCTCTCTTAAATAAAGTCTATTTTTTCAGAGATGAAATTTATAATAATTTTTGGTAGTCTTGCTCTATAATATCATACCTTCCCCATTTACCCACTAATCTTATATAAAAACTTACTAACATTCTGTGCTACTTGAGTCATATGTGATTGTGAGTGACTGTCTTCAATATAGCAATACGTGATATTTGCCAAGGAGTTGATATTGAAAAGCATCAAAGACTGTTGAAAAGTTCTCTAAGATACAAGATTCATATTAACTAAAAGTAATAATCCTGTTGTTTAAGAGAAAAGAGTCAGAGAATGTTACTTTTTCTACCAGAAAATCAGTAAGAGGAGAAATCCATAATGTCTGAAGGGGAGAGACTAAGTTAGCCATGAGAATATATCAGTAAGTCTGGTCCTAATGCCTCAGCATCCAGGCCAGATAGATTATCCATACAGAAAAATAATTATTTGTAGTATCAATATTATTATCACATCTCTTTGAACCATTGCTACCTTAACCTCTTTTCAATTTATTGTGTTTGAAAAGCTTGTTTTTGGTGCTGGGAAAACTGGATTTCCACATGCAGAAGCATGAAGCAAGAACCCTACCTTTCACCTTACACAAAACTCCACTCAACAGGGATTAAAGACTTAAATCTATGACCCGACACCATCAAATTATTAGAGAACATTGGAGAAACCCTGCAAGATATAGGCACAGGCAAAGACTTCTTGAAAAAGACCCTGGAACACAGGCAGTCAAAGCCAAAATTAACATTTGGGATTACATCAAATTGAGAAGTTTCTGTGTTGCAAAAGAAACAGTCAGGAGAGTGAAGAGGCAACCGAAAGAATGGAAAAAATATTTGCACACTATGCTACAGATAAAGGGTTGATAACCGGAATCTACAAAGAGATCAAGAAACACGACAACAACAAAACAACCCACTTAAGAGATGGGCCAAGGACCTCAATAGACATTTTTCAAAAGAGGAAATCCAAAGGGCCAACAGGCACATGAAAAAAAATGTTCAAGGTCACTAGCAATCAGGGAAATCCAAATCAAAAACCACAATGAGGTTTCACCTCACCCTGGTTAGAATGGTTCATATTCAGAAATCTACCAACAACAGATGCTGGCGAGGATGTGGGGAAAAAGGGACACTAACCCACTGTTGGTGGGAATGCAAACTGGTTAAGCCACTATGGAAGTCAGTCTGGAGATTCCTCAGAAACCTGAATGTAACCCTACCATACAACCCAGCCATCCCTCTCCTTGGAATTTACCAAAAGGAAATTAAATTGGCAAACAAAAAACTGTCTGCACATTAATGTTTATTGCAGCACAATTCACAATAGCCAAGACCTGGAACCAACCTAACTGCCCATCAACAGTAGACTGGATTAAGAAATTATGGGACATGTACTCTATAGAATACTATACAGCAGTCAAAAACAATGAAAACTGGTCATTTGCAACAAAATGGAGGAATCTGGAAAACATCATGCTGAGTGAACTAAGCCAGTCCCAAAGGGACAAATATATGTTCTCCCTGATCGGTGACAACTAACCAAGCACCAAAAAGGAGGCCTGTTGAAGTGAAATGGACACTATGAGAAACAGTGACTTGATCAGCCCTTGTCCTGACTGTCGATGAACAACTTAATACTTTATCCCTTTTAGTATTTTTTTATTGTTCTACTTAATATTATGGGTTGAACTCTTTAATTAACACACAAGTATTCTTAGGTGTTTAAATTTAACTGAAAAGTGATCCCTGTTAAATATAGGAGTGGGAATAAGAGAGGGAGAAGATGTAGTATGGGACATGCTCATCGAACTTGTCCCAATCTGGAGAGTTAGAAACGTGCCAGTGGATTCCAATTCAATCCTATCAAAGTGGCATGTACCAATGCCATCTCACTAGTCCCAGTGATCAGTTTCAGTTCATAATTGATCATAATTACAGGACTAAGAGTCAAAGGGATCACATAAACAAGACTAGTGTCTGCTAATACTAACTGATAAAATTAAAAAGGAGAGAACAATCCAACATGGGAAGCAGGATACACAGCAGACTCATAGAATGGCAGATGTCCTAAATAGCACTCTGGTCTCAGATTCAGCCCTTAAGGCATTCGAATCTGGCTAAAAAGCCCATGAGAGCATTTCAGGCATGGAAAGCCAAGACACCCTGGGGGAAAAAAAAAAAAAAGAAGAAGAAGACCTAAATGAAAGATCTCTGCGAGTGAGATCCCAGTGGAAAGAATGGGTCATCAAAGAAGGAGGTACCTTTCTCTGAAGGGAGGAGAGAACTTCCACTTTGACTATGGTTTTGTCTAAATAAGATCAGAGCTGGCGAACTCAAAAAGGCTTCCACAGCCTTGACAACTCATGACAAGAACCTAGGGTGATTACTGACACCATAAACAAGTGTCAATTGTTAAATCAACAACAGGGGTCATTGTGCACTTTCTCCCTATGTAGGATCTCTGTCCTTAATGTGTTGTACTATGTGAATTAATGGTATAACTAGTACTCAAATAGTACTTTCCACTTTGTGTTTCTGTGTGGGTGCAAACTGTTGAAATCTTTACTTAGTATATACTAAAATGACCTTCTATATATAAAGATAACTGAAAATGAATCTTGATGTGAATGGGATGGGAGAGGGAGTGGGAGATGGGAGGGTTGCGGGTGGGAGGGAAGTTATGGGGGGGAAAGGCCAATGTAATCCAAAAGCTGTACTTCGGAAATTTACATTTATTAAATAAGTTTAAAAAATAAATTAAATAAATGAAGAATTTAAAAAGCTTGTTTTTATTATTAATCTCCTGCATATCATTGTACTGACATTTAACTATGTTCTGAAGCATATCATTTAGTCTTGAATCCTTGAACATGTTGAAAGCAATATTACCAATTATCTAATTTGTATACTTCTATTTAAATATATTGGAAACTGACCAAAAGAAGCTTGCTAATTCAATCTCAAAACTATATGCATTTTAAGACTAAGATTATTATTAAGTCATTGGATATATGAGACTATAAATTTACATTTTAAAATATTTCTCCTTGTTTGGTGACATGAATATTCTTAACAATTCTAGCCTCCTAATAGAATAATATTCTTAAGAATGATGGCTAAGGCCAGCACCATGGCAAACTTAGTTAATCCTCCGCCTGTGGCACCAGCATTCCATATAGATGCCGGGTTCTAGTCCCACTTGCTCTTCTTCCAGCCTAGCTCTCTGATGTGGCCCGGGAAGGCAGTGGAGGATGGCCCAAGTGCTTGGGCCCCTGAACCCACATGGGAGACCAGGAGGAAGCACCTGGCTCCTGGCTTTGGATCAGCATAGCTCTGGCTGCAGCAGCCATTTGTGGGGGTGAACCAACAGAAGGAAGACCTTTCTCTCTGTCTCTCTCTCTCTCACTGTCTAACTCTGTCAAATTAAGAAAAAAAGAATGATGGCTAAATTTCATACATGCAAAAAGTTAAGAGCTGCATATGTAACTGATAAGATAAAATCCAACTCCCCCTAGCAACCCGCTAATAAAAAATCATATTTGCTGACACCAAACTACATTTAGATTTTTATAAGAAGCAAAGTAAAATCATTTAAGCCATTAAAAATTATTAAGATGTATTTGACATTAGATTGTCATATTAAATAAAAGGCACTAATTCAACCATGGCAAACAAAGAAGAAGGGAAGTATATTTTTATGGAATGGTACACTTAAGCTACTTAGTGGCAACCTTAAAACTAGCCAAGGGATCTCTCCAGAAGCACATATAGAAAATACATTAAACTTTTAAAAATGCAAATGCCAAATAGGTATTTATCTATATTTTTAAATTAAGCTGCACTTCCATAGCTCCTTCCCATCATGAGAATTCTAGTGACTTTACTTATGAATAGAACTCAAAATTATTTCTAATATTTTATGTGAATTTTCTGCTGTAAAGAAATCTTTCACAAAGAGACATCTAAAATTCCTCCTCAAGGACATTGTCTTATTTTCCCAATCTATTTCTTTCTTTTTTTTACTTAGAAAATAAAATCTTTTTTAAAATATTTATTTTAAAAAAATTTATTTATGTTATATCTTAATGTTAGCCGTTGCAAAGCACACCGGACACCGGAATAAGGGAAAGGGTTTATTGGGGAACAACCTACAGACTGGAGTGAATGGGCGGCAAAGGAAAAAGGGAGAAAGAGAGTATAAGAGAGAAACAGAGAGGAGAGGAGCTAGCAAGGAGAGAAGATAGAGCAGAGAAGAGGGGAGAGGAGAGCAGAGCCAAGAGCCCAGAGGAGGAAGCTAGAGAGAGGAACCGAGAGAGAGCAGGAGAGAAGGACCGAGAGAAAGGAACCAAGAGCCAAGAGACCAGAGGAGGAGGCTAGAGAGAGGAACCGAGAGAGAGCAGGAGAGAAGGGCCAAGAGAGAGTAGGGAGCAGAGCTGAGAGAGAGCAGGAGAGAAGGGCCAAGAGAGCACGTGTTCAGGAACAGGCCCTTTTAAAACTTTGCCTGAGGGTGGGCAGGGAAGCAAGAGCAGCCAATCCCATTAGGATGGGGGTGGAGCCTGGCTCAGGCAGCTGGGCCATGCGGCCAACTGTGCCAGTTTCCTAACATTCCCCCCTTTTGTTTTTTATAAAGCAAGGTTTGTATGGGGTTACATTAGTCCCAAAAGTCCAAGAGGGGTAGAGGGATGATGATCTGTCTTTAGAGCTACTTCCTGCTGACATAGGGCGATGATGTACTCTTCGCTGGCATGGGGCGATGTCTCAGGCTGCTGTCTCCTGTGGGGAGCCGAGTATATCCCTGTAGCAGCATTTGGTTGACTGCCTGGTTGCTGAAGGCCTTCGTTTGTTCCATTATAGCCTGCTGTAAACACTTAGACACTGTAGTATAGAAGACAGGGTGAGAATAGTAACCAATGATCGTAAGAGCATTAACCAGGTAATAAGGGGATTTTATAGAGAGGAAATGGAGGGGGTCTCTGGACCCTTGTGGGGAAAGTTTGATGGATGTAGCTTAAAGCTGATTCCAGCCAAAACTGGGAGAAAGGCCACTAACTTTTGCAGGTAGTGGGATTTGTCTGTAGAGAAATTCTGAACAATCATACATTAAGTGGGGAAGAGGACCATCAGTACACACAGGTTGGGAGTAGGGCCATTGGTGGTAGAGTAGAGGCTATGATTACAAAGGAATGAGGCTCAAGTGGGCTAGATACAGAGGACAGAGTTGTTATTAGAGGAGCTAAGAAAGGTGCTATCTGAGCTACAATTAAGTTTTCTGATTGAGAGGCAGATAGAATCTGACAGAAGGGGCTTGATAATAATCAGGTGGGCTTTAAAGCCTTGTAAATTATGAGGCCCAGACTTATCTATCTCTTCATAGGATACTTCCTACGGGAGGTGTGAACCTCCTTGGGGAAGGCACCCTGTTGACTTCCATTACCTAGCTGGCCTGGGAGGAAAGCTGGCCAGGTAAAGGCAAGTGGCAACTCCAACAGGAAATGTACAGCTCTGCCTGCAATGTTACTGACCCTACTTGGCCATTTCCTCAGTTGCAGTGGTCACTTTGGAAGCTGGGCTGAGGGAAGGGCTTTTCAGCTTAGAGCCAATAAGATCTGTGGCTCTGACCTGGGCATCCTTCAACTCCAGGGCAGGTCCATTTCCAGTGATCCAACTCTTGGCAGAGCTGCCAGGGCTCTTCACAAGCTGACCTCTGCTGAAGCCCAGGCTTTCCACATTGAAAGCTACTGCAGTGGACTGGCCTGTTGGGTCTCCTTGAGGGCAGATCACTGTACAGAACGGCCATTAATAGGCCTGCCACCCATTGCTTCTGATGCCTAGCTTTCTTTTCCTCCTGGTTTTTGTTAAAGCAGACCAGAGGATGCAAGTCAAGGGGGTGCTCAAGTCTCATCTCTAATCTTCAGTGGCCTAAACTAGAAGTCTGTAGTCACAGGCATGTTCTGTAGTAGTTTATGTTGAGGCAGACAATGCCCATGAGGAAAACTATATTATCACTTTAAAATTTTCTTTCCCTTTGTTCTGAAAGGGAGGCTTTCCTGTTTACTGTTTACCTCGCTGATGGCGAAGTAAATCTAGCTAAGAAATTATAATTTAAGCTCTTATTTTGGCTATGCTATTACAGAAAAATGTTAGCCATCTCTTTTATAAGATTAAAATCAAATTTTGCATCTTGGAGATTCCTAGAAAATAAAATCTTATTGTACAAAATTTACTTTTGTTATATCTGAGGGAAAGCATGATGAAAGATCTTTGGCTAATCCTCTTTTCCTTGAAATTTTTGTGAAAAGTAAACATATATTGCTTAATAATGCTCAGATAATACGAATTTTCATATTTAGGAGATATGCTGGTAACAAGTATCCTGGGATATAAAGTATAAAATAAAAAAAAAAAAAGCCCAGGAGGAAGGCCACTGGCAAAGAGTAATCTCCAAGAACTTAATATTTTCCATGCCAAGTTGGATTCTGTGAGATCATCATCCTGTAAATGTGTTCTTTACGTGAACAAGTTTTCTGAGGATTTATACATATAAAAATACTATATGGTTTATCAATTGTTACAAAGATATCAGGGAACATGGAGTGAGGGGTACATAGGAACTCTATACAAGTACCTCACAATTTTTCTTCTGTATATTTAAAACTACACTGAAATAAAATTTTTAAAAATTTAAAAATAAAATAAATTATGGGAAAAACTATAGATGAAATATTGTTGTACCTTGTCTCATTCTTAATTTCTCAACAAAAGTTTATATATTTTCCATTTTGATGAATTCTGAGATACTAATTTTCAGAGTGATAAGCCTATTCAAAAGAAATTTAAGAGCTTTAGCATCCCAGGAAATGTTTTTCTTGCATTTAAATGTATATCCACAAGCATTTGATGGATACAATCAAATGATAAGTAAATGAGTTTCTAAAATAACAAGATAATATATTAGGATGAATTTATATGGAAAGAGTCTGTAGAAACATATAGGTTTAAAATGAAAGATTAAAGTAGGCATTTGGCAAAGCAGTTAAGATGCCACTTGAGATATCTGTATCCCTTATCACAGTTCTGAGCTTAATTTTTGATCCAGTTTCCTGCTAAAGAACACCATGGGAGGCAGGTGGCTCAAGAACATAGGCCCCTGTCCCAACATGGGAGAGCGACATTGAATTCCTGGTTCATGGCTTAACCTGACCCAACCCCAGCTGCTGTAGGCATTTGGAGAGTGAACCACAGAGGGAAGATCTCTGTCTGTTTATATGTTTGTCTGTCTGTCTGTCTCTCTAGATAGATAGATAGATAGATAGATAGACAGACTTCTCAAATAAAATGGAAGTAAATAAAATTAAATTCAAAGCTCTTAACTTTCAGGACAAGAATGGAAACAGTGTGTTTTTACATTTGTGTGGACACAAAAAGATTCTAAAATTACAGACCCACTAGTAAAATAAAACTTACAAAGCACTCCACTGAGAAAAATAAACTCTTATTTCATAAGGTACAAACACTTATTTCATAAGCTTCTTTAAATAATAAATGTACCATCGTTATCCTTAACATATATTTATTTTTCAGCTCCAAGTCTAAAATGTGGTTTTGAACAATATTTTATTAATTTATTCTCAAAACCATTTTTACCTTTAATCATACAGTGCTTGACTTCAAAAAGAAATTCAAAACCCTGTTTCAGATGCTTTGATAGGTTATATCTGTCCACCTCGTAGCATTTGGCTCCATACACCCCAAAACACTTAACTAGTTCAGATTTTACTCAAATTTTTACCATCTTAGAGCATGGGGAAAATTAAGTAGTCTTTAAAACTGATGATGTTGAGGCTTTGCTGGCAGGAAATAGGAATAATCAATATATTTTACATTTATAGAAAAAGATTTTAACTTAACTATTTAATTTGTGGTCAGTTTAAATACCTGAATTTCTTCTTTTGAAGAAAAACTTAGTAACAGACATTGTAAGTACAATACCTTTCAATTCAGAAAACTCATTCTTTTCAAACTTAGAGATTTATGATTTTTTCTGACCACAGTCATGAAAATAAGCAATTTAACATTTAGCTATAAAACATCAAGCTTAATTTTAATAAGGAACTCTGAAGTCTATGGAACACATTGTTTACTGGAAATCGATAGCTACTTGAAAATAAACTTTTTCCATGTATTCACTTTACATTTTCAGTTTCCAACAGTTACACAGCAAGAGCCAGATTCATTCGCAATCAATATGGCAGAACTCATTTTATCCAAAACTATTTTCACTGATACGATATTTAAGAAAGACAATATTAATATCCTGTATATATTGTCAATAGTACAATGAATATCTAAATTTACCCCCAATAAAAGATACGTAACAGATAAACAGAAATAGAGATATGGTATTCATTGTCATAAGCTTAAATCTCAAAAAATGACTCTTCAGGAAACAAACAAAAAAATGGCATGTTACATGCTTAATTCTACCTAAGTGGTCTGAGCAAGTCCATAGTTGTATGTATGTATCCTTCAGTATAGACATCATATTTCAAATTATCTTGTTTATCACAAGGAAGTAATAAAAGACATTTAGATGTGAAATAACACCAGTGTAATCAAAAGACATGAACAAACATCTCTGGCTATTTGTGAAGGATGACATTAAAAACATTATGACCATTTTTACTGGTTGAATATGTGAAGTATACAATGAGTTCCCTACTGAATCCACACTTCCCTCTCTCTACTTCAAGATAATCTCTGTTTGGAGGGTGGAGAGAAAGACACAGCTGTGCACCCAAATTTAGAAAAAATAAAATTACCCAGCTTCCCTTGCAGCTCGGAGTCACGTTATGACAAGGTTAGTTCTGGCTGTTGAGATTGGCCACATTTCCAGGGAAGCCAGAGTTGAGGTTTCTGGAAAAGCTTTCCTTGCCTGAAATAAGACCACCCTTCTCCTGAGCTTCCTCCTTGTTATTATCTAAAACACAGGTGTAATGTCTGAGCAGCAGCGATCAGTTTGCAACTACCAACGTGAAGACAAGTGCTAGCGGCCTTAACCAAACCCAGTAACTGCTCATCTCAACTAATTATCATGTAATTAAGAACAAAACACCTATCTGGTTTTCAGAAGCCTAAAGCAAATCTTTATCATTAAAGAATGTAAGACTTAGGATTTATCTTTCTTTTTGCTTAAAATATAGTAAACACTTACCAAAAAATACAGTTTTAGCTGAAATCTTTCCATTTTCCTAAAGCCATGTCTGCTTAGCCAATAATTAAGTCAGACAAAATGTGTTTTAAAAAAAATGAGGAACTACAGAAATCCTTACTGGACAGGATGGAAAATCTCTCTCATGAAAATGAAATCTTAAGGGTGAATCAAGTTTTTCCGGCAAGATGGCGGAATAGGAAGGGAGCACACTGATAGTCTGGGGAGAGATAGTTTAATAAAAGTGGAGATACTGCAGGTTCAAGGAAAAGTAGGGGAGGAAACAGCAGAAGAAACTCTTCCGGAACGCGTGACTCACAGCGGACCTGCGTGGAGAGCGCGGGAGCCCACAGTTCGGGACACCAGCGGCAGACTCAACACACCAGCGCTGGAACGCGAGGTGAGCCGAACCTCAATAGCCCGAGACACCAGCAGGCAAGCAGAGAGAGGAGACTAGAGGGAACGACCCCCCGGGGGGGGGGGGGGGAGTTCAAAAGGCTAACTGGAAGAGAGAGAGAGAGAAAAAAAAAGGGTGACTAGTACGGACACGGGTTTCTCTCTCTCTGCTCACCTCTCAAGGGCGAGCAAGACAAAGAGCAGACACCATCTTGGACATACATCATAAGCAGAGCGACCTCAGGTCTGCACCGGCCCTGAGCCTAGCAGAAAAACCTGACTCTGGGCGGGGCGAATTAACAGGCGATTAGGACCTAGTAAATTTGTGGTGCTACTGAACTGAGACTGTGAAAAAAGAGACGGTGGGGGAGAGAACTCACGGAATTCACGTGAGCACTCTCCAGAGACGCTACAATTCCGTAACTTTGGCAACCCAGTGGGAAGCTGAAGGAGAATTTGAGCCCACTCTGAGGGCCGAACAGATTCCCTGTGGGGTTCTTGGGAAAGAGCTTCCAATCTCTGGCTCCTGTGGGTAGATCATTTGCCTGCTAACTACCTCCAACTTCGTTCAGCTGTGCGGAATTACTTCCCTTTTGAATAAAAAAAAAAAAAAAGAAAGAGAGAGAGAGAGATTTACCACACCTAACCTGGGAGTGTCACCTTTGGCACACCAAACAGAGCTCTCAGGCCACACCCATCTCAAGCCCTAAGGCTCCATCAAAAACAGATAGTCCACTTAATCTAGAGTCATAGTATAACAAGAAAAAGCACCACAGTGAAGAAACCAAATATCTCCAATATGCCAAATAACAAATGCAAAAACCAAGGTAATAAAAACAAGGAAGTCACCATGACGCCCTCAAATGAAAAAGACACCCCAATTCAAGATTATGAAGATGATGACATAGAAGAAATGCAAGAAGCAGATCTCAAAAAATTGATAAGAACATTAAGAAGTTCTCAAAAACAAATTCTTGAACTACAGAAATCCTTAATGGACAAGATAGAAAATCTCTCTTGTGAAAATGAAATATTAAGGAGGAATCAAAATGAAACGAAACAACTAGTACAACAGGAAACTGTGATAGTGACTGAAGTGAAGAATTCAATAGATCAGATGAAAAACACAATAGAGAGCCTTACAAACAGAATGGGTGAAGCAGAAGAGAGAATATCGGACTTAGAAGACAGAGAAAAGGAAAGGATACAGTCAGACCAAAGAAAAGAAGAGGAAATTAGAAATCTAAAACATATTGTCGGGAATCTCCAGGATACTATTAAAAAAACCAACATTCGGGTTCTAGGAGTTCCTGAAGGCATGGAGAGGGAGAAAGGATTAGAAGGCCTTTTTAGTGAGATATTAGCAGAAAATTTCCCAGGTTTGGAGAAGGACAGAGAAATCCTAGTACAGGAAGCTCACAGAACCCCTAATAAACACGACCAAAAGAGATCCTCACCACGACACGTTGTAATTAAACTCTCCACAGTGAAACATAAAGAAAAGATCCTAAAATGTGCAAGAGAGAAACGTCAGATTACTCTCAGAGGATCTCCAATCAGACTCACAGCTGACTTCTCATCAGAAACTCTAAAAGCTAGGAGAGAATGGCGAGATATAGCCCAGGTACTAAGAGAGAACAACTGCCAGCCCAGAATATTATATCCTGCAAAGCTCTCATTTGTGAATGAAGGTGAAATAAAGACTTTTCATTGCAAACAGAAATTGAAAGAATTTGTTGCCACTCGTCCAGCCCTGCAAAAGATGCTTAAAGATGTGTTACACACAGAAACACAGAAACACGGTCATCAATATGAAAGAAGGTAAAGGAAGGAAACCAAGGAAGGAAACCTCACAGCAAAAGATCACAGGGAATTCAAAGCATATATTAGAACTTATCTTTGGCAAATGGCAGGGCAAAGTTACCACTTATCATTAGTCACATTGAACGTGAATGGCCTGAACTGTCCAGTTAAAAGACACCGATTGGCTGATTGGGTTAAGGAACAAAACCCATCTATTTGCTGCTTACAAGAAACACATCTTTCCAACAAAGATCCATACAGACTGAAAGTGAAAGGCTGGAAAAAGATATACCATGCCAACAGAAATGAAAAAAGAGCGGGCGTAGCCATCTTAATATCGGACAACATACACTTTACCTCAAAAACCGTTAAGAGAGACAAAGAGGGACACTATATCATGATTAAGGGATCAATTAAACAGGAAGATATAACAATTATCAATGTATATGCACCTAACTACAGGGCACCAGTTTATCTAAAAGATTTATTAACAGACTTAAAGGGAGACTTAGACCCCAATACAGTAGTACTGGGGGCCTTCAATACTCCACTCTCAGAAATAGACAGATCATCCGGTCAGAAGATCAACAAGGATACAGTAGATTTAAACGACACTATAGCCCAAATGCATCTAACAGATATATACAGAACTTTCAATCCTACAGCTAAAGATTTTACATTCTTCTCAGCAGTACATGGAACCTTCTCTAGGATTGACCACATACTAGGCCATAAAGCAAGTCTCAGCAAATTCAAAAGAATTAGAATCATACCATGCAGCTTCTCAGACCACAGTGGAATGAAGGTGGAAATAAGCAACTCAGGAATCCCTAGAGCATACGCAAACACATGGAGATTGAACAACATGCTCCTGAATGAACAATGGGTCATAGAAGAAATCAAAAGAGAAATCAAAAACTTTCTGGAAGTAAATGAGGATAACAGCACAACATACCAAAACTTATGGGACGCAGCAAAAGCAGTGTTAAGAGGAAAGTTTATATCAATAGGTGCCTACATCAAGAAATTGGAAAGACACCAAATAGATGAGCTTTCAATTCACCTCAAGGATCTAGAAAACCTACAGCAAACCAGACCCAAATCTAGTAGGAGAAGAGAAATAATTAAAATCAGAGAAGAAATCACCAGGATGGAATCAAGAAAAACATTACAAAAAATCAGCCAAACGAAGAGCTGGTTTTTTGAAAAAATAAACAAAATTGACACCCCATTGGCCCAACTAACTAAAAAAAGAAGAGAAAAGACCCAAATCAATAAAATCAGAGATGAAAAAGGAAACGTAACAACAGACACCACAGAAATAAAAAGAATCATCAGAAATTACTACAAGGACTTGTATGCCAGCAAACAGGGAAACCTATCAGAAATGGATAGATTCCTGGACACATGCAACCTGCCTAAATTGAACCAGGAAGACATCAAAAACCTAAACAGACCCATAACTGAGACAGAAATTGAAACAGTAATAAAGGCCCTCCCAACAAAGAAAAGCCCAGGACCAGATGGATTCACTGCTGAATTCTACCAGACGTTTAAAGAAGAACTAACTCCAATTCTTCTCAAACTATTCAGAACAATCGAAGAAGAGGGAATCCTCCCAAATTCTTTCTATGAAGCCAGCATCACCTTAATCCCTAAGCCAGAGAAAGATGCAGCACTGAAAGAGAATTACAGACCAATATCCCTGATGAACATAGATGCAAAAATCCTCAATAAAATTCTCGCCAATAGAATGCAACAACACATCAGAAAGATCATCCACCCAGACCAAGTGGGATTTATCCCTGGTATGCAGGGATGGTTTAATGTGCGCAAGACAATCAACGTGATACACCACATTAACAGACTGCAGAAGAAAAACCATATGGTTATCTCAATAGATGCCGAGAAAGCATTTGATAAAATACAACACCCTTTCATGATGAAAAGTCTAAGCAAACTGGGTTTGGAAGGAACATTCCTCAATACAATCAAAGCAATCTATGAAAAACCCACAGCCAACATCCTATTGAATGGGGAAAAGTTGGAAGCATTTCCACTGAGATCTGGTACCTGACAGGGATGCCCACTCTCACCACTGCTATTCAATATAGTTCTGGAGGTTCTAGCCAGAGCTATTAGGCAAGAAAAAGAAATTAAAGGGATACAAATTGGGAAGGAAGAACTCAAACTATCCCTCTTTGCAGATGACATGATTCTGTATTTAGGGGACCCAAAGAACTCTACTAAGAGGCTATTGGAACTCATAGAAGAGTTTGGCAAAGTAGCAGGATATAAAATCAATGCACAAAAATCAACAGCCTTTATATACACAGACAATGCCATGGCTGAGGAAGAACTTCTAAGATCAATCCCATTCACAATAGCTACAAAAACAATCAAATACCTTGGAATAAACTTAACCAAAGACGTTAAAGATCTCTACGATGAAAATTACAAAACCTTAAAGAAAGAAATAGAAGAGGATACCAAGAAATGGAAAAATCTTCCATGCTCATGGATTGGAAGAATCAATATCGTCAAAATGTCCATTCTTCCAAAAGCAATTTACAGATTCAATGCAATACCAATCAAGATACCGAAGACCTTCTTCTCAGATCTGGAAAAAATGGTGCTGAAATTTATATGGAGGCACAAGAGACCTCGAATAGCTAAAGCAATCTTGTACAACAAAAACAAAGCCGGAGGCATCACAATACCAGATTTCAGGACATACTACAGGGCAGTTGTAATCAAAACAGCATGGTACTGGTACAGAAACAGATGGATAGACCAATGGAACAGAATTGAAACACCAGAAATCAACCCAAACATCTACAGCCAACTTATATTTGATCAAGGATCTAAAACTAATTCCTGGAGCAAGGACAGTCTATTCAATAAATGGTGCTGGGAAAATTGGATTTCCACGAGCAGAAGCATGAAGCAAGACCCCTACCTTACACCTTACACAAAAATCCACTCAACATGGATTAAAGACCTAAATCTATGACCTGACACCATCAAGTTACTAGAGAACATTGGAGAAACCCTTCAAGATATTGGCACAGGCAAAGAATTTCTGGAAAAGACCCGGGAGGCACAGGCAGTCAAAGCCAAAATCAACTATTGGGATTGCATTAAATTGAGAAGTTTCTGTACTGCAAAAGAAACAGTCAGGAGAGTGAAGAGACAACCGACAGAATGGGAAAAAATATTTTCAAACTATGCAACAGATAAAGGGTTAATAACCAGAATCTACAAAGAGATCAAGAAACTCCACAAAAACAAAACCAACAACCCAATTAAGAGATGGGCCAAGGACCTCAATAGACATTTTTCAAAAGAGGAAATCCAAATGGCCAACAGGCACATGAAAAAATGTTCAAGGTCATTAGCAATCAGGGAAATGCAAATCAAAACCACAATGAGGTTTCACCTCACCCCAGTTAGAATGGCTCACATGCAGAAATCTACCAACAACAGATGCTGGCGAGGATGTGGGGAAAAAGGGACACTAACCCACTGTTGGTGGGAATGCAAACTGGTCAAGCCACTATGGAAGTCAGTCTGGAGATTCCTCAGAAACCTGAAGATAACCCTACCATTCGACCCAGCCATCCCACTCCTTGGAATTTACCCAAAGGAATTTAAATTGGCAAACAAAAAGCGGTCTGCAGCCTAATGTTTATTGCAGCTCAATTCACAATAGCTAAGACCTGGAACCAACCTAAATGCCCATCATCGATAGACTGGATAAAGAAATTATGGGATATGTACTCTTTAGAATACTATACCGCAGTAAGAAACAACGAAATCCAGTCATTTGCAACAAAATGGCGGAATCTGGAACACATCATGCTGAGTGAAATAAGCCAGTCCCAAAGGGACAAATACCATATGTTCTCCCTGATCGGTGACGACTGACTGAACACCAAGAGGGAAACCTGTTGGAGTGAGGTGGACACTATGGGAAACGGTGGCTTGATCAGCATAGCCCTGACTGTTAATGAACAACTTAATACATTATCCCTCTTAGTAGTTTTTTTATCTGTTCTACTTAATACGACTGGTTTAGTTCTGTAATTGATGCACAGTTATTCTTAAGTGTTGAAAATTAACTGAAATGTGATCCCTGTTGAACATGGGAGTGGGAATGGGAGAGGGAAGAGATGTATAATTTGGGACATGCTCAGGCTGACTTGCCCCAAGTGGTGGAGTTGGAAGCATACCAGGGGATTCCAATTCAATCCCATCGAGGTGGCATGTACCAATGCCATCTCACTGTTCCAGGTGATCAGTTTCAGTTCACAGTTGGTCATGGTGGAGGGACTGGGAGTCAAAGGGAGCACATAGACAAGTCTAGTACCTGCTAACGCTAACCGATGGAGTAAATAAAGGGGAGAGTGATCCAACATGGGAAGTGAGATACTCAGCAGACTCATAGAATGGCAGATGTCCTAAATAGCACTCTGGCCTCAGAATCAGCCCTAAAGGCATTCGGAGCTGGCTGAAAAGCTCATGAGAGTATTTCAGGCATGGAAAGCCAAGACACTCTGGCAAAAGATCTCTGCGAGTGAGATCCCAGTGGAAAGAACAGGTCTTCAAAGAAGGAGGTACCTTTCTCTGAAGGGAGGAGAGAACCTCCACTTTGACTATGACCTTGTCTAAACAAGATAAGAGTCGGTGAACTCAGAGGGCTTCCATAGCCTTGGAAACTCATGACTGGAGCATAGGGAGATTACTGATGCCATAAACAAGAGTGTCAATTGGTAAAGTCAACAACAGGAGTCACTGTGCACTTACTCCTCATGTAGGATCTCTATCCTTAATGTGCTGTACATTGAGATTTAATGCTATAACGAGTACTCAAACAATATATTTCACTTTGTGTTTCTATGGGGGTGCAAACTGTTGAAATCCTTACTTAATGATGCATACTAAACTGATCCTCTGTAAAAAAAAAAAAAAAAAAAAAAAGAAATTATCAATTCCCAACTTGACTCTTACTGGGATTAAACATGACAATAGGTCTGCTCTGATTTCATCATCATTTAAAAAAAATCATCTATTATTTTTCACTTTATGTTTCTGTGTGGGAGCAAACTGTTGAAATCCATACTTGATGTATACTAAGCTGATCTTCTGTATATTAAGATAATCGAAAATGAATCTTGATGTGAATGGAAGGGGAGAGGGAGTGGGAAAGGGGAGGTTTGTGGGTGGGAGGGACGGTATGGGGGGAAGCCATTGTAATCCATAAGTCGTATTTGGAAATTTATATTCATTAAATAAAAGTTTAAAAAAATAAAAATAAAAATAAAAAAAAGGGTGAATCAAAATGAAATGAAGCAACTAGTAGACCAGGAAACTGTGATAGTGACAAGAAATCATAAGAAAATGAAGAATTCAATAGATCAAATGAAAAACACATTAGAGAGCCTTACAAACAGAATGGGTGAAGCAGAAGAGAGAATATCAGACTTAGAAGACAGAGAACAGGAAAGGATACAGTCAGACCAAAGAAAAGAAGAGGAAATTGGAAATCTAAAAAATATTGTCGGGATTCTACAGGATACTATTAAAAAAACCAACATTCGGGTTCTAGGAGTTCCTGAAGGCATGGAGAGGGAGAAAGGATTAGAAGGCCTTTTTAGTGAGATATTAGCAGAAAATTTCCCAGGTTTGGAGAAGGACAGACATCCTAGTACAGGAAACTCATAGAACCCCCAGTAAACATGACCAAAAGAGATCCTCACCACGACACGTTGTAATTAAACTCTCCACAGTGAAACATAAAGAAAAGATCCTAAAATGTGCAAGAGAGAAACGTCAGATTACTCTCAGAGGATCTACAATTAGACTCACAGCTGACTTCTCATCAGAAACCCTACAAGCTAGAAGGGAATGGTGAGATATGGCCCAGGTACTCAGAGAGAAAAACTGCCAGCCCAGAATATTATATCCTGCAAAGCTCTCATTTGTGAATGAAGGTGAAATAAAGACCTTTCACAGCAAACAGAAGTTGTAAGAATTTGTCACCACTCATCCAGCCCTGCAAAAGATGCTTAAAGATGTGTTACACAGAGAAACACAGAAACACGGTCATCAATATAAAAGAAGCAAAAGCAATATTAAGATGAAAGTTTATATCAATAGGTGCCTACATCAAGAAATTGGAAAGGTATTAAATAGATGAGCTTTCAATGCATCTCAAGGATCTAGAAAATCTAAGGCAAACCAGACCCAAATCTAGTAGGGGAAGAGAAATAATTAAAACCAGAGAAGAAATCAACAGGATTGAATCCAAAAAAAATCAGCCAAACGAGGAGCTGGTTTTTTGAAAAAATAAACAAAATTGACACCCCATTGGCCCAACTAACTAAAAAAAGAAAAGACCCAAATCAATAAAATCAGAGATGAAAAAGGAAACGTAACAACAGACACCACAGAAATAAAAAGAATCATCAGAAATTACTACAAGGACTTGTATGCCAGCAAACAGGGAAATCTATCAGAAATGGATAGATTCCTGAACACATGCAACCTACCTAAATTGAACCAGGTAGACATAGAAAACCTAAACAGACCCATAACTGAGACAGAAATTCAAACAGTAATAAAGGCCCTCCCAACAAAGAAAAGCCCAGGACCAGAGGGATTCACTGCTGAATTCTACAAGACATTTAAAGAAGAACTAACTCCAATTCTTCTCAAACTATTCAGAACAATCGAAGAAGAGGGAATCCTCCCAAATTCTTTCTATGAAGCCAACATCACCTTAATTCCTAAGCCAGAAAAAGATTGAAAGAGAATTACAGACCAATATCCCTGATGAACATAGATGCAAAAATCCTCAATAAAATTCTGGCCAATAGAATACAACAACACATCAGAAAGATCATCCACCCAGACCAAATGGGATTTATCCCTGGTATACAGGGATGGTTCAACATTCACAAATCAATGTGTTACACCACATTAACAGACTGCAGAAGAAAAACCACATGATTATCTCAATAGACAGAGAAAGCATTTGATACAATACAACACCCTTTCATGACAATTATGGGACATGTACTCTATAGAATACTATACAGCAGTCAAAAACAATGAAACCCAGTCATTTGCAACAAGATGGAGGAATCTGGAAAACATCATGCTGAGTGAAATAAGCCAGTCCCAAAGGGACAAATATCATATGTTCTCCCTGATTGGTGACAACTAACTGAGCACCAAAGGGGAAACCTGTTGAAGTGAAATGGACACTGTGAGAAACAGTGACTTGATCAGCTCTTGTGCTGACTGTTGATGTACAATGTAATACTTTATCCATTTTAGTATTTTTGTTTTGTTCTAGTACTATTGGTTGAACTCTGTGATTAATACACAATTATTCTTAGGTGTTTAAATTTTAACTGAAAAGTGATCCCTGTTAAATATAAGGGTGGGAATAAGAGAGGGAGGAGATGTACAATTTGGGACATGCTCAATCGGACTTGCCCCAAATGGTGGAGTTAGAATCATGCCAGGGGAGTCCAATAAAATCCCATCAAGGTGGCATGTACCAATGCCATCTCATTAGTCCAAGTGATCAATCTCAGTTCACAATTGATCACACTGATAGGTCTAAGAGTTAAAGGGATCACATAAACAAGACTAGTGTCTGCTAATACTAACTGATAGAATCAAAAAAGGAGAGAATGATCCAATATGGGAAGCAGGATACACAGCAGACTCATAGAATGGCAAATGTCCTAAATAGCATTCTGGCCTCAGAATCAGCCCTTAAGGCATTCAGATCTGGCTGAAAAGCCCATGAGAGTATTTTAGGCATGGAAAGCCAAGACACTCTGGCAAAAAAAAAAAAAAAAAGAAGAAGAAGACCTAAATGAAAGATCTCTGCGAGTGAGAACCCAGTGGAAAGAACGGGGCCATCAAAGAAGGAGGTACCTTTCTCTGAAGGGAGGAGAGAACTTCAACTTTGACTATGACCCTGTCGAAATAAGATTGGAGTTGGTGAACTCAAAAGGCTTCCATAGCCTTGGCAACTCATGACTAGAGCCTAGGGAGATTACTGACGCCATAAACAAGAGTGTCAAATTGTTAAGTCAACAAGAGGAGTCACTGTGTACTTACTTCTCATGTGGGATCTGTCCTTAGTGTGTTGTCCAATGTGAAGTAATGCTATAACTAGTACTGAAACAGTATTTTACACTTTGTGTTTCTGTGTGGGTGCAAACTGATGAAATCTTTACTTAATATATACTAAATCAATCTTCTGTATATAAAGATAATTGAAAAGGAATCTTGATGTGAATGGAATGGGAGAGGGAGTGGGAGATGGGAGGGGTGTGAGTGGGAGGGAAATTATGGGGGGGAAGCCATTGTAATCTTAAACTGTACTTTGGAAATTTATATTTACTAAATAAAAAAAATGAGGCTATTTGAAGACCTTTCTTGAAAACTGATAAGCTTTCAAATTTCCCTAAAAATTTTGACCCATGGGAAACCAGACCTTCACAGATAAAAATATAAGCTTTTTAATATAAAAAATAAGCTTCCATTTACTAAAGAATTTTATATAATTTCTCTGTTAGTCAACTAGCAGGGAGTTAAATTTCACACAAATTGCAAAAATTATCTTATCACAGGCACCTAAAGAAATATTGTCGCCTGCTTTTAATATTATTTAAATGATGTTATTTTATTAAAATATGATTTTAATATTTTAACATTAGTTTGAGTAAGGCGTGTCCTTTGTGAAGATTATGAGTAACCTGAAATTTTATACAAAATTTTCTTTCACTCCCATCAAAATGACAAAATGAGTTCATTACACCGTCCAAAAATACCAAAAATCACTCCACAAATGGCTTTTAATGCCTTGTTTTTCCTATTCCCTCCCATTTTATCCTATTTTCCAGCTACTACTCATGGATAATAAATACACCAAATTCCGTGGCCTAAAAAGACAACATTCATTTTCTCTCATCGTTGTTTTTTGTTTGTTTTCCAGTTGACAACTTGGAAAGGGGTTGGCTAGGCTCAAAGAGTTTCAGTCAGATGGTGACTGAAGCAAGAGGCTGGAGAGCTGGAGGCTGGCTGGCAGCTGTCTCTTCCAAGAGTCCCAGGAGGTCTCTGTGATTTCCCTGCTTGGGTTGGTTTGAGCTTCCTCACGGTGCAGACACCTGAATGCAGTCACACCACGTTCCTGGCTGCTGAAGTCTTACAGAGTAGGTATCCCAGCAAGAAAGACAGCAGTTGCACACCCCACTGGTTAAAGCATTTTCAATGGTCCATGCCTCAGTGGTGAGAATAGTGACAGAGAATGTGTAGGCATGTTTTTAAACCACCACACCTTGGCTGTATTTGCATTATAAATTATTAATGTTAGGCAACTTTTGTCCCATATAATTCAGACCAAATAAAAGCCCTCTGCATTCCATATTATGCCTCACTGTATATAATGGATACAGTCTCTCATAATTATGACTAATTTTGATTTGGGGTTTGCAAATCTTTATATATATAAACAATCACATATAAAAATTAATATATAGGGGCTGGCATTGCAGTATATCAGGTAAAGCCCCTGCCTGCAATATCCCATCCCATTTGGGTGCCAGGTAAGTCCTGGCTGTTCCATTTCCAATTCAGCTGTCTGCTAATGGCATGGGAAAAACAGCGAAAGATGGACCACTGACATATGAGAACCCAGATGTGATACACAGGTGAAGCTCCTGGCTCCTGGCTTTGGCTGGGCCCAGTGCTGGCCATAACGACCATCTGGAGAGTGAATTAGCTGATGGAAGATCAATCTCTCTCTCTCTCTCTCTCTCTCTCTCCCCACCCCACCCCCCGTAACTCTGATTTTCAAATAAATAAATAAATCTTTAAAAATTATTATATAATGATTTTTATAGAAATGAAAGATTTTACTCTAATCTAGAATAATCAGCTACAGGCATTTGGTAGAGCAGTTAAGATGCTGCTTAGAATCCCAGCATTAACTATTGGAGTACCTGGGTTTGAATCCTGGCTCTGTTCCTGAATATGACTTCCTGTTAATGCACATCTTGGGAGACAGCAAGTGATGACTCAAATAATTGGGTCCCTGCCACTCATGTGGAGATCCAAACAATTCCCAGTTCCTGGCCTTGGCCTGGCCTAGGACACTGAATAAAGAGATGGGAGATCTCTCTCTCTCTTCTCTTCTCTCTCTCTCTCTCTCTGAGCCTTTCTGTCTCTCAGTCTTTCAAAATATAGATTAAGTGGACAGGGAAAAAAAACTTTAAGACACTCCAAAAAAGAAAGAAGAAATCAAACCCTGATTTATCTTTTGTATCTAGATTTTCATAACAAAGTTTACTCAAAGTTAGAAGTTCCAAAATTATAATCTGGAAAGAAGGGCACATTGAGCAAATTTTCTGGATGAATTATTATGTTAATATACACTAAAAAATTTGTTCATAAGGTTTTAAATTTTATTGATAAAATATAAAGTTCAGGAGATAATTAACAATTCTGGAAATCTCAGCCAAATTGTTGAGCTATGCTTCAAACCATGAGCAAATTCTACAAACTAAATATTTGGAAAATTCACCCATTTATTCTTCAGACACTTAACCCCAGTTCATTATGCCCATTACTTCAACATTCTTAGACAAATAGCATATCATCACACAATATAATATATAGTAGATATTGAAATATAAAATAGAGTGAACCTAACAATAAATGCTGGTTCATAAAAACATGAGAACTTCAGTGAGGTCTACAACCCACACAGCCTAGCCTATCATAAACCTCACTCCTCACACGAAGTTATCTTCTCCAAAACACCCTGCATTCATGCTAACCTTCCTTACTAACTCACTTATTACTTACGCATTAATTTATTTTCAACTGTAGTTTAGAATGTTGTCATTCTGCAATGTATCCCCTAAAACTTTACCACTCTATTCGTGACGATGTCCTTTTTTCTCAAACTTCCTCTCTCTCACTCTTCAAATGGTTTCCCAAATTTTCAATACACTGAAATGTAAAAAGGTAATAAACTGGGGCTGGCACAGTGGTGTAGTGGGTAAAGCCGCTGCCTGCAGTACCAGAATCCCATATGATTACCAGTTCAAGTCCCGGCTGCTCCATTTCTGATCCAGCTCTCTGCTGGGAAAGCAGTGGAAGATGGCCCAAATCCTCAGGCCCCTGCACCAGCATGGAAGACCCAGAAGAAGCTCCTGGCTCCTGACTTCAGATCGGCATAGCTCCAGCCGTTGCAGCCATCTGGGGAGTGAACCAGCGGATAAAAACCCTCTCTCTCTCTCTCTCTCTCTCTGCCTCTGAAACCCTGCCTTTCAAATAAATAAATAAATAATCTTTAAAAATGATTTAGTAAACCTGTCAACTGCCTTCCTAACCCACTCCCACCACCACTTTACCAACTTAAGTCCTGTGCTCCCACCAATCATCTTAATTTTCCAAGAACATCTTTAAAAATGTTTCCTCTCATGATCACTCTTCTAACTGATATCATTGCTCATCATCATCTTCTCATGTCTCCTTACCCTTCCCATCACTACCAACAACAAGACTATAGACTGGAGGTTCAGAATTGAACAGGGACCACTAGAAACATTGGATAACATTGCCTATCTCTTTCCAAAACACTGTCAGCAAGTTATAAATTAAAATTTCCACAGGCTTTTAAATGTCAAGGGAATGATACGGCCAGAAAAGGACAAAAACAAGTGATTCCTATAGATGCGTGTGTCATCACGTTGCTTATTTTAGAGCATTTCATCACCAATCACTATCATGCTAATGTTCTCATTTCCTGTTGGGCAACTCATGGCCAACTGTACGACTCCAGAGATATCTCCAATGACATATTCTATTTGGATTTTGGATGTGAATGAAAAAGCTAGATAATTCTGGAACAGGCGTTTGGTTTAGTGGTTAAAACACTGTTTGGGACACCCACATCCCAAATCAGGGTGCCTGGGTTCAAATACCAGCCCCACTTAAAATTCAAGCTTCCAACTAACGCACATCCAGGAAGGCAGCAGGTGATAGCTCAATTACTTGGGTCCCTGCCATCTTGGGGTTCCTTGCTTCAGCCTGACCCAGCCTGACCCAGCTCTGGCTATTGCAAGCATTTGAGAAGTGAACCAGCAGATGGAAGATTTCTTTAAATCTCTCTCTTTGATATAAATAAAAAAATTTGTAAGCAAGATAATTCTAAACAATCTCTTTAGAACATGTGCAAACACAGAGGAAACAATTTCTGTGGAAACAGTAACTGGCAGTAGCTTATCTTTCTCTATTTCCAGAGTAACTCCTGACTCATCCTTGCCCTCAATGCATACTGAATGTTGAATCCATTAATTGTTAGACAACCACGAAACTTTATAAAAATGAATAGGCTTTAGAAATTACCTAACCTAACCACTAAAATCACAGATGGAGAAATATATCTAGAATAAATTTAATATCAGCAAAGCTTTGGAAACTTGCCCAAAATTTAATAGCTAAGTAGCTGACCTGGAAATTAACAATTTTTCCACCCTGGTATGCTTTGTCTTTGAGTTTTCTAAAAATTGTCTATTTTTATAACACCTTATTAGAGATGGTATTCCAAAACATAAAAACTTACACTTTACAACCCAAAAAATAAGTTTGACTGAACTTAACTAGTTCATTTGAGGATTTCCCCAGTCTCCCACATTGTAATTACTGACACTAAATTTGCTTGGTTTCTCCACACCACACCTACCAATTACTGCCCCAGGCAGAATCTGGAACCAGCTGCTCTATTGAAAATGGCTTTGTACAGGGGCTGGCACTGTGGGGCAGCTGGTTAAAGCCCCAGCCTGTAGTGCCAGCATCCTATATGGGTGCCAGTTCAAGTCCTGGCTGCTCCACTTCAGATCCAGCTCTCTGCTATGGCCTGGGAAAGCAGTGGAAGATGGCGCCTAAGTCCTTAGGGCCCCGCACGTGCGTAGGAGACCTGGAAGAAGCTCCTGGCCCCTGGCTTTGGATCAGCTCAGCTCTGGCTGTTGCAGTCATTTGAGGGGTGAAAAGCGGATGGAAGACCTCTCTCTCTTTGGCTCTACCTCTCTCTCTAACTCTTTCAAACAAATAAAAATAAATCTTAAAAAAAAGCGGCTTTGTTTACTGAATCTTATTGTATTGAACACAGTTGCTTTATGCATTGCTAATTTTTAATTTGTTACGACCGACCGGGACACTGAAATATAACGATGTGAACTTTGATAAAAATTCACAAACATAACTCATTTTCAAATCCACTGTAGAAAAATGATGCATCTCATTGTTATTGTGTAGAGTTCCCGTGCAGATAATCCTCTGCTTTAGCAGAGAGCAAGCATGGAGCAATAATCTGAACCACTGAAACCATGAGATTCCCTGGAGACTGAGATCAATACTTTACATAAGTCTGTGTGCACCCACTAGCGACTCCCACTGACTTCACTGCCATTTGCTGCCCACCAAACTTGTCCTTTCTCTGTGTTTCCAGAAGAGGTTCATGAGAATTAAGAGATGTAGAAACTCCATAAAGGGAATCTGAATCCCTTATTCTTTTCATGCTGCTCCTGATTACAGTATCAGCAAACCACAATACCAACATCTGGGAAATAGAGTTAACAGCACTGAAAAAGCCTCCAGATGTCATATAGCCCCAGCTTTTGTACCAAGTCAGATGGTCCCTAACTATAACAAATTGTTAAACATCTCCAAAGAAAGAGCTGTTATAACCTCTGTTGGTATCTATCATATTCACTATGATAAACTTATGGAGTGAGTGTAGGATAGGCCACATTCTCTTGATCCAGATGGTTCTGTCTCATAGAAGGAAACTCTCCCTTAAATATCAACAAAACAAGAGTGTGGATGTCTTTTCAGAATCATGTGTGAGAAGACATGGCTTGTGCATAAATTGTTAAGGGAAAAGAGAAGGACAGAGAGGGATGAATAGAGATGGGAAAGATAGAGGTTTAGGGCCGGCGCCATGGCTCACTTGGTTAATCCTCCGCCTGCAGAGGATTAACCTCCCAGATGGGCGCCGTGTTTTAGTCCCGGTTGCTCCTCTTCCAGTCCAGCTCTCTGCTGTGGCCTGGGAAGGGAGTGGAGGATGGCCCAAGTGCTTGGGCCCTGCACCTGCATGGGAGAACCAGGAGGAGGCACCTGGTTCCTGGCTTCGGACCGGTGCAGCGCCAGCTGTAGTGGCCATTTGGGGAGTGAACCAAGGGAAGGAAAATCTTTCTCTGTCTCTCTCTTTCACTGTCTATAACTCTACTTAAAAAAAAAAAAAAAGGTTTTACTTGGTTAAGGATTCATTCTTCCATTATGGTGACTTTTAAAGACATTGTGTCCTTGCCTTGCTCAACTAACACTATTGGAAAACTTCTACGCAAATTAAAGATAAAAGTTGACCTTTTAGCATAGACATTGCATGTCAGAGATGATGAATCAAAACCGAAATCCACTACATTCTGGTCATTTACTAGGAAAACATCAGATATAAAATGAGTCAGAAGTCTTCATGCAAATGGACTGTATCTACATAGAGGTTTTGAACTATTTTACAATAAATCATCTTAAAAATAAAGAGTAAATGTGTTAGTCAATATGACAATGAGTGTAGCTTCCTCAATGGAAAAATGAGCACCATATATATTAATTAGGTATATAAATAAATATATTATTACTTATTTCGTTGAGTATGAAAGAAGAAAATGGGCATTTATTGAGGATCATTATTTTTAAACTGAACAAATCTATGAGGCAAGTATTATTTTGTCTGCTTTTACTTAATGGGAAATAATACAAATGGTTTAAGGTAACATATAATAAGAAGAAACAATGCACAAGTTCAAAAGTCAGTATTTCTGGTCCTAAAACCATAGGGTCTTTCTATCAGGACACATAGGAAAAGAAAAAAAAAAGTTATCTTCCAATTTCTGTTACAAATAAGAACGTTTTTTTTTTTTCAGTGATAAATAATTCTTCACACTGTAGTTACTGGAAGCTCACTTTTTATAGATGATGAATTAAAAAAAAAAAAAAACAGTTGCAAACAGACAGAAAGGTCTTCTATCTGCTGGTTCACTCCCCAAATGGTTGCAACGGCTGCAGCCAGGAGCCAGGAGCTTCTTCCAGGTCTCCCATGTGGGTGCAGGGACCCAAGCACGTGGGCCATCTTTCGTCGCTTTCCCAGAACGTCAGCAGGGAGCTGAATTGGAAGTAGAGCAGCCAGGACTCAAACCGGCACCCATATGGGATCCCAGTGCCACAGGCAAAGGCTTAACCTACTACACAACAAGTGCCAGCCCCCAATAAACCTTTTTTTTTTAAATAAATGAATAAAAGAGAAATTTCTCCAGGTGAATTCCCACCATATGACAAGTCAGTTAATAGCATCTAATACTCTATCACGTTATAAATATTCAGATAACCTTCCTCTTCTCTAAGACGCTTATCATTTAAGGATCCTCATTTTAAGCATAAATAACAAGATTTTTAACGTGTTCATTTCAGCAAACACCTCTGCAAATATTGGCTGAATGTTACAAGAAGACTTGTTAAACCAAATATATATTTGTTGAAACTAATCAAGTATCTTATTCACTAATGTATTATTAAGGAGATACCAGTATGCTCACATAGAAAAGTATAAATCCATGCTGTCAGGAATGAAGTGCCATTTCTCCCACATGACTTAAATCATCCTTCTTTTCAATTTTCTGAATGAATACATACACTGACAGGGGTCCAGAGTGACTGCACTAATACCATCATATGCACTAGCAACATCAGAACCAATGTTTAAATGATATGATTCTCTTCCCCAAAAGACATAATTAGAATGATTAATATAATGAACACTTGTAATAAGTTACACAAATTTATACTGTAATTCCTTGTTACTTTCATCTCTCTCTCTGTTACCTACTAAGTTTTTCCTGGGGCAATCACCTTTTTATTATTTTGATTTTATTATGTTCTTGTTTATATTTTCAAAGACACTATAATAATAAATCAAATTTCAGTGGAGAGCTTAGAATGCCCCAGAACCCAAGTCTCAAAATTAAAAGCCAAAAAATGTGATTTTCCTGACTCTCGTTTCCATGCCCCATTCTGCAGGTTAGTTTACAGTAACAGGGATTCATGAACCATAATTTAAAATGGAAAACACTCTGTCTTGAGGTATTATTATTATTTTGTGGCTGCTGGGGAGAGCACATGACAAACCCTGGGAGAGGAAAAGACTAAAGAAAAAGAGATTCCACTGAAACCCCTGCAGCTCCGTTTCTTGTTTTGCAAGAAACAAGAAGAAAACCACAAAAACCATAATTTACAGGTCTCCTCTGTCAGGGACACTTCTGAAAGCAGCACACCCCATGCAGTCTTCGACTGGGGACTTGGAACCCAATTCTCCAGAAAGAATGCCCTTCATCCAGAGCGCCATTGTAAGTGCCTCTGCTCCATCCAGATCTTCCAGTCTCATCTTTTGCTCAAACATGTTTGATGCATTTTCATGCTTCCTTTTGCTTTAGATTAACTTCTTTAGCAGCCCCCTCAGAATGATGTACTGGAAAACGTACTTTCTCACCTTCCTGCTTAGGTCATAGTGTCTTTTTTTTATTGAAATAACTTACATAAGATGCTTCAAGAGAAACAACAGCTGTAAACAGAAATTACCAAGTTGATAGAGGATTTATGGACATAAGTAATTATGAAAAAACTAGGCTTTCTGGTAACCTAGAAAGAATAAGACAGTTTCCCTTCAGATAAAAAAAAATTGCAATACAACTGTTACTTTCATTCTGAAGCATATATTGCTAATGGTTCACTAAACTCCATGTGCTTCATTTTCGTAAGGACACAACCATACTGAACTTCATAGCTTTCCTTACATATAGATAGAGCCATGTATTGAGTTATTCATATGTATTGAATATGAATGAAAGTGATAAGGGCCACTCCCAAATGTAACCTACATAAAATGTAAATATGTTCCTTGATGAAATGTTTGCCTCTGTCAGAGGTGGAGACAGCCCCAGTGATCTTGGCTATCATGTGTTGAAAAGGGCAGAGCCTTGAGCAATCAGAGTCTCTAAGTAAAGGAGAACTAGTCATAAAAATTTTAATTTTTATCATTTTCAAGCTACTATACATTGTTTTTTTGTTGTTGTTGTTCATTTTTGCTGTATCACTCCTTGCCAATCAAATCCAAAATATTGCAGAGAACAGAAATGAGTCTTTGGATTATCTACAATTTTTTGAAACTAAGACTGTATTTTCTTGATGATTTATCAACAAAATTAGGCCAGGTGCTTAACACATACAAATTTTGATAAGTGGTTGATAAATCTGTGAATGAACTCATAACATTACTCCCATTTCACTTTTATACTAGAAATCTTTACATCCTTCTCATTAACTACAGTATGCAATCCTTTGACATGTAAAACATGAATTCCAACCTCTTTGTAGGAGGCCCAACATACACTTAGGCTGGGAGGGAGAAATGTGTAGTGATAAAGGCATGGGCTTTAACCTGATAGTCTTTTTAAAATATTGATTTATTTATTTGATAGGCAGAGTTACAGAGTGAGAGGGAAAAACACCACAGTTGGCAATTCAACCTACTGTGATATAACACCGGCCCCAAGATAGTCTGGGTTTTAATCCTGCCCTACTAATTACCTTGTGTCCATTACCTAACTTCCCAATGCCTAACAAGTTAAATACAGATGCTGTTAATTACAGAATATACCTGGGTTAGTCTGGGTACCAGCAGAAAAACAAGAACACACCATTACTGAAGGAAGTTTAATAAAGAGTCTTTTTACAAAGCAGTGAGCAGTAGAATGGCGGATGTCCTAAATAGCACTCTGGCCTCAGAATCAGCCCTAAAGGCACTCGGAGCTGGCTGAAAAGCCCATGAGAGTATTTCAGGCATGGAAAGCCAAGACACTCTGGCAAAAAGATCTCTGTGAGTGAGATCCCAGTGGAAAGAACAGGTCTTCAAAGAGGGAGGTGCCTTTCTCTGAAGGGAGGAGAGAACCTCCACTTTGACTATGACCTTGTCTAAACAAGATAAGAGTTGGAGAACTCAAGGGGCTTCCATAGCCTTGGAAACTCATGACTGGTGCATAGGGAGATTACTGATGCCATAAACAGGAGTGTCAATTTGTAAAGTCAACAACAGGAGTCACTGTGCACTTACTCCTCATGTAGGATCTCTGTCCTTAATGTGTTGTACACTGAGGCTTAATGCTATAACGAGTACTCAAACAGTATATTTCACTTTGTGTTTCTATGGGGGTGCAAACGATTGAAATCTTTACTTAATGTACACTAAACTGATCTTCTGTAAAAAAAAAAAAAAAAAAAAAAAAAGAAATTATCAATTCCCAACTTGACTCTCACTGGGATTAAACATGACAATAGGTCTGATCTGATTTCATCATCATTTAAAAAAAATCATCTATTATTTTTCACTTTATGTTTCTGTGTGGGAGCAAACTGTTGAAATCCTTACTTAAGGTATACTAAGCTGATCTTCTGTATATTAAGATAATCGAAAATGAATCTTGATGTGAATGGAAGGGGAGAGGGAGTGGGAAAGGGGAGGGTTGTGGGTGGGAGGGACGGTATGGGGGGGAAGCCATTGTAACCCATGAGTCGTACTTTGGAAATTTATATTCATTAAATAAAAAAAAAAAAAAAAGCAGTGAGCAGAAGATCAGCATATCCCTGAGCTAGCAACAGCAGAAAGATTTCACCACCCTTAAGCCTGAAGGAAAACAGAAGGAAGCTGCCACCAGAATCCAAGGAGACTATTAGAGAAGACTCAGTAAACAGATACTATGGTCTTTTTTTTTTTTAAGATTTGTATTTATTTATTTGACAGGTGGAGTTACAGACAGTGAGAGAGAGATAGAAAGGTCTTCCTTCCGTTGGTTCACTCCCCAAATGGCCACAGTGGGCGGAGCTGCACCAATCCGAAGCCAGGAGCCAGATGCTTCCTCCTGGTCTCCCATGTGGGTGCAGGAGCCCAAACTCTTGGGCCCTCCTCCACTGCCCTCCCCGCCACAGCAGAGAGTGGGACTGGAAGAGGAGCAACTGGGACTAGAACCCGGTGCCCATATAGGATGCCGGTGCCGCAGGTGGAGGATTAACCCAGTGCGCCACCGCGCCAGCCCCAGGTACTATGGTCTATAAAAGAGGGATGCAGCCAACTCATAGCGCCACCCAAAAGTGAGGGATCTAGGATAATAAGTAACACAACCTCACTTTGCTTCTATCTTCTAATTTCATGCTGGGCATTCCCACTGGCATAATACAACCAGAAAATATAAGGCAATCTATTCAGTTCAAAGGCCAGCCTCTTAAAAGACAGAGCAGGGTACTGGATGGAAAGGATGTGAAGGGGTAAGTAGAAAATGAGCAAACCTCAGGGAGTTTTGGGTAAGACATATAAAGTGTTCAGAACAGTGGTTAGCACTGCGAAAGGGCTTCCTGCTGTTAGTTCTTGAGTAGAGCAGCAGTATGCCATACTAACCTAAAGCGACACAAAGTAAGTTCAAATTCCAGTTTTGTCACTTATTACAACTGTGATTTTGAATGTTTCCTATTTTCTCTGCCTTTGTTTCTTTTTCTACAAAATGGGGATAAAAATTAAGCCCTTGAGAAGTTAGATGGTTAAGTAATACCGGTAAAACACTTAGAAGAGACCAGTATATAGAATCATGTGAAAATTTGTATTACTCTGTTAACTCAAGAACTATTGACTCAAACAAGACTTTGGTTAGTTCTGGTGCAACAAGACCCAGAAAATAATCCCTTCTCAGCTAAAGTACTCCTCCTCTTACTCCCACGGAAATGTGCTTGTTTGTTAATATAACCAATACTGCATTATAGCATAGATCAACTGAGCACATGCTTTGGTCATCCTCAGGGCAGAGATAGAGCCTGTGTGAGAGGGAAAGAGAATGAGAGAGAGAAAGAGAATCCAATTTGTGGCAGATTTATCAGAAAAGCTATCAGAAAAAAGCCAGCTTAATCTTAGCACCTTTCTGAGTTTCAGGTAGCTTATCATTGATTTACTTGGAATGCAATACCAAAGGTGGAAGAAAGGAAGGAAATAATTTTTCAACACCTGGGATCTCTTCAGTTCTTCTTCTAGCACAAGGACGCCATCACTTGCTTTTGACTGTGTTTGATTTGGTCTTTTTGGTGCCAATTTTAAAGATTATACAATCTATTTTCCGGATGCAATAAGGAACAAGGGGAGTCTAAAGAGAAAATGGAATACATATTGAATATCATTTATCTGAAATGCCTGGGACTAAAAGTGTTTTGGATTTCTGATTTTCTTCAGACTTTGGAATATTTGCATATACATAATGGTTGAAATTCATGTATGCTTCCTTTATACCTTATACAAGCAGCCTGAAGACAATTTTACGCAATATTTTAGTATGCCTCTATTTTGACAAAAATCTATCATATAAAGTCAGATGTGAGACTTTTCACTCATGGCATCATATCACCTCTTTAAGTTTTAAGTTTTGGAGCATTTTGGATTTGGCTTAGAAGTGCTCAACATGTATAATTGTGCTTAGTATGTAAAAGACATTGTGTTGAGCTCTGTCCAATATGAAGACCTTTATCATAATTATCTTCATTGTTCACTTAATAAAGCCTCAAAGCTTAGAGATGTTCACACTCAAATGCAACTTCTTCTGAAGAAAAATACCTCAAACTGTTTACCTTTCAGGAATTATCCTACACAAAAATTCCTTGAAGCACTTTACATCTGTGATATATCAACAAACCAAGCATTTGAAAACTAAATGCTTCATGGATTTTTCTATTAGAAAGGTAAAGTACACGTTTTTTATTTCCAGGGCCTTGGGTTTATTGTGTACATGTGCCTGGTGATCAGATTCTTCAAGTCTAATTTTGGGATGCAAGGCAGGCATCTCAAGTTATCCCTCCCTTCTACCCTGCCATCTCTCAAGGATAGCCCCCAAAGGATCTACTGGGCTGCCTACAAGCCATCCTCCCTGTGGCCAAGGAGTTAGCACAGGGATTTAGTTTGCTGACCAAGAAGCAAAGACCCAGTGGAATGGGGACCAGAGAGTTTGGAAACCCTAGCCCTTTTGCCCTTGCCCTTGGGGACTTATTTGAGTAAGGGAGAGGAAGACAGAATCTGAGTCATTATGCAGTAAAAGTAAAAGGAAGGTGGGGAAGAAACTGAGACCCTTTCTTGTACTGGTATCTGTTCTAAGTGCCTTACTTATTTATTTACTTAATAATATTTTAATTGATAAAATTACATGTATTTTTCATGTACAATATGATGTTTTGAATCAAGCTGATTAACATATTCACGGCCTCACCTACTTATTATTTTTTGGTGGTTGAACACTTAAAATCTATTTAGTGATATTCAAGTATAGAAAGCATTGATATTAACTATAATTACCACATAGCACAATAGATCTCTTGAATTTATCTCTTCTATGTATCTTTTTTGTCCCTTTGTTTCCACTGGACATTGGCTTTTCCAGATGCTGCAAAATTTTATGGTGAGAGTTACAGAGTACAGATTTAAATAGTATAAGTGTGCCTCAGCTGCCACTGTGATCTGTGATGTTCTTCTTGTTGGCTGAGAACAACAAAAGATAGTGGGATTGGATGGGAGGAAAAGTTAGGGAAGACAAAGCAACTCAGCCCAACCAAGCCTACACTGTGGAGTCCTTGATCTAGTTGCCTGGAGCCCTGTCTTCATCCCAAACAGAGAACCCAAGAGGTTCTTATTTCCTCTTTCCTGTTCTGTGATGCCACCAAGGGATACTATCTGACCACTTAAAACACAACCACCACAGACCATTTCCAAAGGAGGGAAAAAAAAAAAAAAACAATCAGGTTCCTCATCCCCTGGAGTCGAAATTTTTTGAAATACATATTTTTAGTTCTTCTAGAAAAAAGTTTAGTTCTCAAAAACACTGTTTATCATAAATCATATGTCTCTGTTTTTAAACTGTAATCAACTATAGGGTGAGAGCAGCTCTTTTATGAAAACTCTGAAATTAAAACAACCACTTAACACTCCAACCTAATGCCTGCAGTAAATCAAATGTCTTTGTTGTTTAGATTTTGGCTGAACAGGTCCATATAAAAAAGAAGTTTTACCACTATTTATAAGAAGAATTGTCTCTCCAAACCCATCCAACAATTTTTTTCATTCTTTAGGTTAAAACTTCAGCAAGAACTTAAGTAGAGTATAGGCAGGCTACCAATAACTTTTTGTGCCAGACATCATATAACAAGGTCAAATTTTAATGCACACAGAAATGTACAGCAGCATAAAAGAATCAGTTGTTCAAAGAGTGTCTGATAAATTATTGTCATGTGGCTCAGAGGTCTACAAGGGCATCTGTGTTAAAACCAGAGCTCTGTCACTACCACACCATGTGACCTTGGCCATATCGTTTAACCCTTTTGCATATCAGCTTCCTTATAGTAGATGACCTCCCTACTATTCAACTTATATCTTTTCTTTTCAAAGTCTCTGGGGAACAGACCATGTGTCAGAGCATTCCTGTACGTGCTCCCTGCCAGCTGCCTCCTGATCCTTTCTACAAATCTATCCCAACAGCAGCATAACCCAGTGGCTGTTATTCTCTCCACAAAGCAGATTTGCTTCCATAACTGCATTTTTCACTCTCAGCAAAAAACAGCAGAAGATGAGAACAGCACAGCATGAGAGGGAAAGAACTGTGACACAATTCAAGGAAATAAGCTTTAAGTCCGTATTCCGCCCATCCTTGGTATTGCACAAGACACTTGACCCTTTATACTTCTGTTTCCTCCTCTGTAAAACATTATCCCAATATGTAAATAAAACTGCATCATGCCAGCACATGAATAGAATGGACCAGTGGAGTAGAGGAGGGAATCTAAAACTAGACTTGACTACTTATGGAGATCTAATGTATGGCAAAAGTGCATAAAAGGTACACTGCAGGAGCCAGCATTGTGTCATAACAGATACAGCCACTGCCTGCGATGCCAGCCTCCCATATGGGTACCAGTTCTTGTCTTGGCTGCTCCACTTCCAATCTAACTCCCTGCTAATGGCCTAGGAAAAGCAGCAGAAGACGGCCCAAGTGTTTGAGCCCTTACTACCAATGTGGAAGACCTAGAAGAAGCTCCTGGCTCCTGGCTTCAGATTGGCCCAGTCCTGGCTGATGTAGCCATCTGGGGAGTGGACCGGTGGATGGAAGCTCGCTCGCTCGCTCTCTCTCTCTCTCTCTCTCTGTATCTCCTCTCTCTTTGAATCTTTCAAATAAAAAAATCTTTTAAAAAAAGATATGCTGCAAAAAATGTAGTCTTTTTATTTGGACAACTACATAGCCATTTGGAATAAAGATAGATATAGGCCCATTCTTGTTGATGTGTGCAAGAATAAACACTGGGGGCTGGCATTGTAGCATAGTGGATAAAGCCAACAACTACGATGCTGGAATCCCATATGGGCACTGGTTCATGTCCTGGCTATTCCACTTCCTATACAGCTCCCCGCTTATGACCTGGGAAAAGCAGCATAAGATGGCCAAAGTGTTTGGGCCCCTGACACCCATTCGGGAGACACAGATGAAGCTCTTGGCTCCTGGCTTTGGCCTGGCCCAGTACTGGCCATTGGCAGCCATCTGGGGAGTGAACCAGCAGATGGAAGACACCTCTTTCTCTCTCTCTCCCTCTCATTCTCTCTCTCTCTCTCTCTCTGCAACTCTTTAAAAACATCTTTTACAAAAAAGGTATAAATAAATATATAAATAAAATCTTTAAAATAATAAAATCTTTTAAAAAAAATAAACTCCAGATGGATCTAGAATCTAAGTGTAAAAACCAAAGCCATATAAGTTCTTGAAGATTACATAAAATGAGTGAAAGGAATGGTTCTCTAAAGATGATTCAGCATTCATTTGTAATAAATATTAGAAAACATGAAATTTTTGTCTATCATAATCAACACAAAAAGTAAATGGTAAATTGCAAATATAGACTTTTGTAAAAGTTAGGGGAAATATCCAATAGAAAATGGGCAAAATGTTTGAACAGAAAATCCAACAAAAAGATACATGGTTAAAGGTCCTTAAACAAATGAAAAAGCATTCAAGTTCACTCACAGTAAGAGAAATGAAAATTAAAAATACACTGATATACCATTTTTTTTCATCATACTGATAAAAATCCAAAGGCTTAACAATGCCTTCTCTTGGTCTGGCTGTGTGGGAAAGGGACTAAGGAATTAACCCTGGTAGTCAGCTAGTGACCTGATCTTGTGTTCTAAATACCTTTCCCCACTGAAAGTAAGTAGAGATCCCTGGAGAAATGGCCAATTTCAAAACTGTCTAAGAAAATAAAACTTCAGCCTGAAATGCCTTGTTGGGACAAAAATAAGAAATTTTTTCAAAAAAATGTTAGAAACATGTCGAAAGAACATTGAAACCATTTTGAAGGGACTCCAGCTAGCCAAATCTATGATAATTTCAACACGAAATTAAACAAAGCTAATAATAAATTAGAACCTGCTGAATAAAATAAGGATTCATGAACCAACACTGATGAAAAGTAGATAAATTTATAGGACAGGTGAGAGTTTTTATTTACAGTAAAATTCCAATTGATCAATGTGGAGAGAGCAGACAAGTTTGGAAATCAGTATTTGGTAACCATTATTGTAATGACTGGTATAGGCCAAGTATCATCAATGGATGCTAAAATTTGATGAGAAGCGACATGCATGGTCTCAAAATTTATTCCCACTGATTTCATATTAGGTACAAAGGAGAAAATAGTAACCATACAGTGAAGAAACCAAAGAGCACCCTGAGCAGATTGTCAAAATTAACATCACCAATGAAAATCAGACAAACATCCATGGGGCTCCAGTTCTGATCACCTGAGAAGGAAATGACATTCACATATGGTATTCTGACTGAAAACACGCAACTCAAACCTGATCATAAGGAAATGTTCAGAGCAATCCCACATTAGTTGTTATTCTATAAAATATTTCTATAAAATATTTTTCTTTTAAAAATCTCAGTACTAAGAAAAGTGAAATGGCCAGCACTGTGGCTCAATTGGCTAATCCTTCACCTGCAGCGCCAGCACCCCAAGTTCTAGTTCCAGTTGGGGCACTAGGTACTAGTCCCTGTTGCTCCTCTTCCAGTCCAGCTCTCTGCTGTGGCCCAGGAGGGCAGCGGAGGATGGCCCAAGTGCTTGGGCCCTGCACCCGCAAGGGAGACCAGGAGAAGCATCCGGCTCCTGGCTTCAGATCCACGCAGCGCCAGCCGTAGTGGCCATTTGGGGGGTGAACCAACAGAAGGAAGACCTTTCTCTCTGTTTCTCTCTCACTGTCTATAACTCTCTCTCTCTCTCTCTGTCTCTCTCTTGCTGTCTAACTCTGCCTGTCAAAAAAATAAATAAAAAAAAAAAAGAAAGGTGAAATAATAGTTAAAGGACTGATTCAAGTGAAAGAAGACTAAAGGATAATAGCAACTAAATGCAATTTGGATTTTAGATTGAATCTTGTCTGGAAAGGAGAGAAATGTTTAAAGGGACATTTTGGGCAATGGAAAAAATTGAACTATGAACTACAGATTAAAATATCACCTCAGTGTTAAGTTTCCTAAACTTGATATCTGTACTATTATGTATAAGTGAATATTCTTTTCCGAAGGATGCATACAACAAAATTTTGGGAGATAATGGGTATGACGTGTGTAACTAATTCTCAAATTGTTATGATAAAAAATACAAATCACAATAAGATTTTTAAAAATATATCATTTGTTTCTCACTGGAAAGTGTAGAGTATTGTGGGGAGCAACTCGGACTAGACTAAGTTACTGGAATTAAGACTTATTCTATGCATCTGCTCTCCCACAATATGGTGCTGGGAGAGAAGAAAACAGCTTCTACACAGCTGCCTCCAGTTCAGCCAATAAACTGTAGGACTTGCTCCTGATTGGAGGAGAGCAGCGTACTCGGCGTGTGGGCAGCCGAGTTAGGATTGGCAGAGGAGGACTATAAAGGAGGAGAGAGACGGCATGCACCAGGAACATCTAAGGGGAACATCTATCTGAAGGAACACCTGTGCAGCCCCCGAGAGAGCCGGCCGGCGGTGTGCCGCTCCCCTGCGGAAGTGGGGAAAGTGGCCAGGGGGAACCGCCCTTCCACAGAGGTGGAAGGGTCGGTAGCCAACCCGGGAAGAACCAGCAGCAAACCCGGGGAGGGCCGAGCAGACAAAGGAACAGCACAGGGTCCTGTGTCGTTCCTCCGCGAAGAGGGGGAGCGACAAGTATGAGGTCTAAACATAGACTTTGTTTAAACTCTACCCTCACCATTGACTTTTAACTTTTGACTTTTGGAGCGTTTTAATCTTTCAGTCTTATTTATCAGACTCTTAAGCTATTATAACATTAACTGTCTTATAGTAGCTATGAGTATGAATAGGATACACTATAAACTATGTCTTAACAAACTACCTATCAGAATTGAAAATACTAAATAAATTACTAGTTTCCTCTTTTTCCCAACCTCTCCTTTCTATCTAAATGCTAGGATATTTTGGAAACTCAATAACTACTCAATAATAGGCTGCTAGGCTGTAATGAAATAGGTAGAAGAAAAAAAGGGTTATCATCCAATTAATACAGGTAGAAAATGCTTCAGATAGTTAACACACTGTGTCGACTGAAAGTTCTGTATTATTTTCTGTATGTAACAGTTTCACAACTAAAATGACATCCTGTGAAGAATTTAGATCTGAGCACCCCCTTCTTTAGTTTCTAGCTGTTGACTTTCCAAACTTCAATGTTCTTACCCATAAATCATGTATATTAACTTGCACAATTAGTAAAATGGCTCGAAAGAATATTTGGAAAGGTCTTCATTTCTGGCACAGACAACAAAAAAGTGGTTCTATAAATGGTATATATTATTATTAATGATACCTATGAATGCATACTGATTCAGTTTTACAGTCCCTGACTGGAGGGGGGAAGTTGTTAAGTATAAATAAATATATTTCTCAAAAAATAATAAATTACAGTACTTTTAAATGTTTTGTGCTCAATCCTATATACTTCCTTTTTAATGTTACAAAGGTTGTTATTCAAGGAAATAACAACCAAATGGAAACTAGGTCCTGTTTTATTAAATGCTGGAGGAGAGCCCAATAACGCACAAATCCAGAAATTGCATTAGAAATATAAAGGTATTTAGTGATACAACTAATAACTAAGGAGAGAGGGAATAAAGAATCTTTTGTTTTTCTTTAGGAACAAAAGACCTTTTACTTTCTTTCCTGATTTGGGAGGGAATGGATAGAAACAGGGCTAAGAATGGGAAAAAATGGTCACTCAGACAAAAATTGTAGAAAATGAAGCCTCACCCAAGTGATTTGGGAGAGAACTCTTTGGGAAAGAGGAGAATGGAACTGCTGGAGAAGAGTCAGACAAGACCAAAGCTTCAGAGTTTCAGAACTGGAAATTTCCATAGTCACCCAAAAAGACCAAGATGACTCCCAATGTCAAGATGAGATTCTATAGAAAACCTATCCATAGATTCCATTTTAGGGCTGGTAAAGGGGAGAGAAGGACTTTGTGCTAGTTTCTAAAGCTCTATTCCCTGAGCTAAAGAAATGGGCTTGCCTCTTGGGTGAATTTTTCCCAGATGTGCTGTGTGGGAATTAAGCTATCAATGTGTGATTCTCCATCTCCTACTGCCCTGTCTTCCTTGGTTTGAGGATCATGGTAAAAAAGTTTACAATATAAAATTCCCAAATTGAATTCCATGCATCATTGAAATCTCATAGGTGAATATGGCAAAACCACCAATCATATAATTATAAACTCAACTAAACAACTAAAGATAACACACAATTGGTACTGGACCCCAGAATCTTTGAAAGATCATCTTTGGAGATGTCATTCATATTAATGTAGACAGTAGCATCATAATGAAGAAGGTCAAGTATGATATGGAAACGCTTGATTCAAACGTCAAGATAAACATCCAAGACATTTTTGAGTCCCTCTCTAATTCACACTTGGAGTAGGTCTGGCCAACTAGACTCCGTGGACTACACCAAGCTTCCAGGAGAATGTACTTAAGTATTTTCCTACAATATAGTTTCTTTCAGATGATTATACCACTTAGAAGTCTAGATGACATGTATATTCAGTTGATGATCCATGTGATCTACCAAATTTTCACCCATCATTAGGGGAAGGATGCGATCTCCAGTATCCAAGAATTTCCCATTAATATATTGTCAGGTTTGTATATTTCTATAAAGCTATTTTCCCTCTTCCTGCTTGCTCTCTTTTTACTTGATCCATATTCTCTCCTTGTACTTTGGGGAGGCGCTCATATAGGGTCACCACCTTGGACATAAATAGGACATGTTCTTCCACTTACTTTTTTATATTATTTTAATATAGGGAGTAGTTTGAAATCCCTCTAAGTTACATGCATAAGCCTTCCTTAATGGCCAGGATTTAGTAACCTTAAAGCCAATGTTTTTCATCTAAATATTATATCTCTCTGTTCAAATCTTTTTAAGAAGGAAATGTAAATCAAAAACATTATGTGTTACTACCTCACTATAGTCAATTGGTTATTATCAATTTGTCAGTATCAAAAAGACAAAAGATAGTAAATGCTGGCAAGAATGTGGAGAAAAGAAAATCCTTACACACTGTTGGTGAGGTCATAAATTAGTACATTCTTTGCAGATTTATCAAAATATTAAAAAATACAACTACTGGGGTGGATATTTGGGCAGGGTTAAGATACCACTTGGGATACCAGCATTCCATATCAGAGTACCTGCTTGGTTTGCATCCTGATTTCTCCACTTCTCATCCAGCTTCCTGCTAATACGTACCTTGAGAGGCAGCAGGTGATGGTTCAAATATTTGTGTCCCTGCCACTCACGTGGAAGACCTTGTTGGTGTTCTGGGCTCCTGGCTTTAGTCTGGCCCTGCATCAGCTGTTGTACTATTGAAGGCATTTCTTCTCTCTCTCTCTCTCTCTCCCTCCCTCCCTTTCAAATAAAATTAAAATAAATAAATATTTTAAAAATAGAAGTACCATATGGTCAGAAATCCCACTATTGAGAATTTATACAAAGGAAATGAATCAGTATGAAAAAAAGACATCTGCACCCCACGTTTACAACAGTACTATTTACAATAGTGAAGAGATAAAATCAACTTAAATGTCCATCAGTTGATGAATGGATAAAGAAAATGTAGTGTATATACACCGAGGAATACTATTCAGCCATGAAAAGATGAAATTCTGTTATTTGTAACAATATGGATGGAACTGGAAGACATTATGTGAAGTGAAAAATGTTTATTTTACCTTATTTCTGTACACTTATTTCAAGTGCACTAAAAGGCCTGCTTTTCCGTTTGATATAGCTGACATTCAAATGGAACTTTCCCAGGTCTTCGGTCTATTAACATTGAGCCTTAGGGTCACCAAAAACTTTGTTAATATATAGCCACTTAAAGAAACCAAAGAACTTTGAAATTAAGAGACAAGATTCAAAAAGGTACAAATAAATATACTGGCAAGGCATTGCTGAGTAGGACTGTAAATTAAGTGCCCATTCTTTCACATACTTAAATCAAGTCACAAATAATCCATGATCATCTTTGCTTCTAACCAAGGCAATCAGAGATACATAATCAGAAGTGATAATACAAAGATATTAATTCTTTCTTGACTTTCTGGACCAATAGAACACCATTCAAATAATACCATGCATGCCAAAACAAATGTAACATTCCTAACACTCAGAGCCAAGGGAGAAGGAATTCACATTAAGGCAAAACAAATAAGCTACCTGAAGGAAGATAAAAGGAAGACAAAGAAGATACTCCTAAGATGTTTAATATAGCTGCCAATGCATAGAAAAAAAAAAGATCCAAAAATGCATAGAAAAAAAGAAAAGGAGCAGCCATAGCTCCAAGTTTCCAAGCAAGATCAGTAAGATAAATACGTGAACCACTCCCTTTTGGGAGTAGATAAAAGGCTTGGAGCAGGTTGTGTACCCTTGTTGCGCCCTGTTGCACCCCGCCTCTGGCCACGGGGCCTTATGGCTTCTGCTCAGCTTCTGCCTTCCTGCCTGCATGCTTGCTCCACGTGGCCCCTGGCCTGCTCTCTGCCTGGTATGGTCCCAACTTAGCTTCTAGACTTCTTTCTCCCCTAATTAAAGCCCTCACTTTCCTGTGCTTTTCTCTCACTGAATAAAATCCTTAAATACTTTTAAAAAAACGATAAACACGTGAAATAAAATGGCTATGAAATGTTAACACTTTAACAGTTCAGCTGAAATACCTTGTGCTAGAAAGTAAATGGTTATGGTCAGGTGCCAGCAGGTCTGGTAACGAAGGGCGACTTCCTGTTTCCATCTTCTCGCTGGGTCCTCACGTGGTGGAAGCAACAAGCTCTCTAGGATCCCTTTTATAAGGACGCTCATTCCATCGTGAGCCTCTTGTCTCATAACCTAATCACCTGCTACAGGTCTTGTCTGCTAATACTGTGACTTTTGGGGTTGGAATTTCAACATACAAAATTGGGAGGGGGCACAAATATTCATATTGTAACACCCATGAACCCATTTTCTTTACCAAACTTGTGTTATCAGCCCCAGGCTTTTACTATACCCATCTGTCACTGATTATATAGGAAACCATACAAAGATTCTTTCTATGTTGTCATGCACCCTGAAGAAAATAACGTTTCCACTGCCAGCATTACTATTGAGCAAAATGGTTATCTGTGGGGTTAAAGGTGTAAATATCTTCAGAAAACCATTTCTTATCTATTGATCTCTACACCTGTATCAAAGGTCTTCCATTATTATTCAACAAACAGATGCCAGGAAGGCCAATCAAGGTTCTTTAAGATTTAACTCAACCTCCATGGTTCCTTATTTGAGGTTTCAAGCACATTATATTCCACTGACAGTCAAACAGTTCAACTCCAGCATGACCCAGAAATATCCCTTCTCCCAGTCAGAGGTCACTACCAGTATTTGAGTCTGGGGATCTGTGTGACAAATCCATTCTCCCAGCAGCTCTCACCTTGGATGAAGCTCCTGGCTTTAGCCTGGCCCAGTGCTGGCTGCTGCAGCCATCTGGGGAGTGAACGAGCAGACAGAAGATTCTCTCGTTCTCTCTCTCTCTACAACTCTTATTTTCAAAATAAGTTAATTGTTTTTAAAAAATGCAACAACCTATCCACTGTATTCCTTTTTTCTCTTGTGTAGGAGAAAAAAGAAGTAATAACTCTAAGGGCCCAACAGGGGATTTAGTTAAGCTTACTCCAAAACAAACCTATTTTTAAATAATAAAAGCGGAGTAGCATCCATCATGAGATTAATGTGACATTGTATGAAACCACCTAACTGTTCAGAGTTTGAGAAAATCCTTTGATCTCCTGGGTCCTTTTTCCTTCTGACTGGCTAATGCCCGTAGTTAAAAATCACTATTCTTGCCTTTGTCCACCTGCCTCATTAAAATCTTTCTAAACCCTGTCTGGAATCTCTGAGTACAAATCCACTTTCTCCAGCTTCCTGACATCCAATTTCAGTATCCGATAGCCATGGGTTTACTTATAGTCTCTGCTCAGTGTGAATCTCTGAATTTCACCCTAAATTGCCTTCTTACAACCTGAAAAAAATCCAAGCATGGGCTAATCTTGAAGGCTCTAACTGCCATTTATTCCTATAATTCTCATTAGTCACATTACTCCCAGTCATGCCTTCCCTTGGCCATGACCTAACATTTTTGACCACTAACTCCAGATGCCAACTAGAAGTCATCATGAAACACTTCAGTCAATCCTTCAATTTAATGAAGAAATGATGAGAAACTTAGAAATTGTTTCCACATCCAGTAGAAAAAAAGGACATAGCTGATCATTTCAAAAAGTTATAGCTAAAGCTATTTGAGGAGTTGACCAGAAACTATATTTTTCAAGGACAGTATCCTAACCACATATGTAGAAATATACTTGTTAGAATTAAGTTTTTATTGTTGTATTACAAAGTGTAGCTTTCACAAGAAAAATGTTAATCCTGTAAGGAATTGGCATTACATAACTATCAACTATTTCACACTCTTAGACAATTTAAGACAGTTTTAAAATCTTGCTAAACTCTTCCACAGCTTTCTTCATTCCAATCATGACATCAAAAGTGAAATTCCTGAATGTGTAAGATGTAGGTTTTTACATTAAGTTTTAGTAATATCTCTATACAACATCTCTAAATCATTTCTGTCTCAGGGTTCACCATTGGTCATTTACTATGTGAACAGTGAAATATGTAGTGTTTTTGCGAATGGTTCAATATTCTCATGGAAGATATAGTGCCTGGGCCCCTCATTCTATCTGCCTCTGGTTTGTGTCAAGCTGACACTGTGTAGGTCAGTTCTCTCATCCTTAATACATTGTTTAAATATACAGTAAAAGCAATATTCATGGAATGATATAAATATCACAACCCCAAATTACAACAGTTTTATTTAACTCATGGCGATTTCAATATTTCTGCACTTAAGATTTAAATAGACCTAAAGAAATGTTCTGATATGGTTGATACAAAATCAAAATATGAAAAAAGATATAACTTCTCTTTTTAAGTCTCCTTTCCAAATATTGCTTTGCAATTTTGGGAGGAAGTGCTAGTGAACATACGGATCATTCTAAGGAGTGAAAATCTGCTTTGTAAAGCACTTCTGTTTGTAAAACCTTTTCTCCACCTCCATTGAAGAAGTCAGGGTGATGAAAAGAATAGATATTGAAGTCAGCAACACCAGACTGCATTCATCATTAAGGTAACAAGACTACGAATTAAACATCCCCAGGTAAAATGAAGCACTACTGAGACTGTTAAATTATAGCACTACACACATAGGTGAGTTACTGTAACACCATCAGAAAGTAATATGCATTACTAATCACAATTCTCACCAATGAAAAGAACTCCCTATTTTGATTTCCCTGCAATCTGAATTGGCTTGTTCTTAAAAATATGTTATTTACATGGGGTATAGGGAATGCTCTGAAACAAAAACAAAAATCTTCATTTTTATCCCCAAGTAATTGCTAAACAAAAGCGTGACCCAGCTTAGAAATTAGAGGTTAAGATTTTTCTGTTAAATGTTTATCAAAAACAATTCCCAAATACAGAAAAAATTCCTTACAGCATGGGAATTTCTATAGCCAATACCTGCAGTTCTGTTTCAAAAATTGTTACCTTTGTTACTATGCATTAAACACAGAGTTCACATGGAGAGAAATATTTAAAAGTTCAAAATAATTTTATCATTAATACTAAATATATTCCCCCCCTCTCATGACAATTCAAAAGTTAATACAATAATCAAGCTGTGTAGAACAAATCACATTAAAACAATTTTTCTTTTGGGAGGAATGCATACCATATCATAACAAATAGTTTCAGTAAATGAAGAGCTTCCTGACATGAAAGATGGCCACAGATAGTCAATAACTTAAGGTAACACTGAGTCATAGCGCAAAACTTTAGTTGAAAGCTTCAAAGGCCCAAAGAATTACTAGTGAATGACATTTAAATCCATTGATATGAGAAGAATTTTAAGTATTTTCAAATGCAGATGTCTGTAGAATAATGAATTCAGTGACTACTGGACTTGACTTTTATTGAGAACTTTTTTAAAGAGAAACACCTCCTGATGTTCCTTCAACAGTAAAACTTACTGAAATTGAATCATTGTCAAGTGGGCCCCCCTTCCCTCTTGTTTTCTTAATTGCGGGCAATCACCAGACACAACATTTTCCTGAAGTGTAAGCCAAAGTCCCAGATGCCTGCCCAGATTCTATCCTTTCCAATTTACTTTGACATCCTCAGTTCCTTTCATAGGAAATGAACATTAGCCTTTTGTGCATCTCCCCAACTTAGTTAAGTCCTGTTGGAAAGAAAGAAACCAGCCAGTTCTTACCTGACCCAGACACATAACTGAAATGCAACTCTACAGGTGTTTGGCAGATGAACTAACAGAGAAGCCTCCGCAATTTCCATTTTCATTCAACAGCATCGCTGTCTGCTGCTTAAATCATTTTTTCCTTTTCTCTTCTTGAATATAAGTGAATGTTAAAATAGTTAATAAAGGGAGACCACATTGAAATATGCCAAGTTAGTGCATTGTTTTCATCATTTTGTGACCTGTTTCACATTCTGGCAAATGCCTATTCCCAGTTTGACATGATGAGGCATGGCGTCATTCATGGAAGGATAAAGAACTTGCCCAACAGCCAGCTCCCCCTGACCAACGTTATACCATGTAAGATGTGATGTAGTCCTCAGTTTGTAGGCATCAAGAAAGCCAGGGAAAAAAGCTACATTTTTGCTTCTTATACACAAGCTACTTGTTGGCAAATCTAGAAGCAAATGTATTATTTGTTTCTCTATGGGAATTTTCAAAGCCACAGAATAATGGTTACAAAGAAAGGAAGAGGGAATGATGAAATAACAATGCTATTGTCCTTTCAAGAAGAAAAACTACCAGCATGCTTCCACTGGGTGGTCTAATCATTACAAATGAATATTTATTTTTTGTTTGTTGGTAGTTGACTTATTCCAGACAGCATTTAAGGCAGCTTCAAAAGAAACTTTAATACACAGCGAGATACAATAACTTTAAAACACATAAGGAAAAGAATCAAATAAACTAAGGGGAAAGAAATTGAAAGGGAAATAAAATTCAATAAGCAAAATTCATGATACATCTTTTCTCTTACTAGAGGTATATCACAGGTCATTAATATAATTGTAGAATAAGAATTTTGTGTTGAAAAGATTTGAGAGCTGTTTTTGAAATGAAGATTATAGAATTCTTTGTTAAACCAGCTATTAGTAAGCTATTAGTATCACTAACAGATCTATTTTATAATGAAGGAAAACACATATGCTGTGACTGAGATACTCAGTTTTAGTCCCCAAGTTTTTTTTTTGTTTTTGTTTTTGTTTTGACAGGCAGAGTGGACAGTGAGAGAGAGAGACAGAGAGAAAGGTCTTCCTTTTGCCGTTGGTCCGTTGGTTGACCCTCCAATGGCGTGCTGCGGCCAGCGTACTGCGCTGATCCAAAGCCAGGAGCCAGGTGCTTCTCCTGGTCTCCCATGCGGGTGCAGGGCCCAAGCACCTGGGCCATCCTCCACTGCACTCCCGGGCCACAGCAGAGAGCTGGCCTGGAAGAGGGGCAACCAGGACAGAATCCAGTGCCCCGACCGGGACTAGAACCCAGTGTGCCGGCACTGCAAGGCGGAGGATTAGCCTAGTGAGCTGCGGCGCCAGCCAGTCCCCAAGTTTCTAAATACTAAAATCAACTTGAAAGAGTAGCTTAATTTTTTTTTAAGATTTATTTATTTGAACGGCAGAGTTACAGAGGCAGAGAGAGACAGAAAGAGAGGTCTTCCATCTACAGGTTCACTCCCCAAATGGCCACAACATCTGGAGCAGGCCAATTTGAAGCTAAGAGCCAGGAGCTTCTTCCAGGTCTCCCACACAGGAACAGGGGCCCAAGGACTTGGGACGTCTTCCACTGCTTTCACAGACCACAGCAGAGAGCTGGATCGTAAGTGGAGCAGCCAGGTCTCAAACCGGCGCCCATGTTGGATGCCAGTACTGTGGGTGGCTTTACCCGCTACACCACAGCACTAGCCCCTAGCTTAATTATTATGAATTTATAATTATCTGCTGTAGTCCATGCCATGAAATTTTCCCATGCATAGAGGTGTTGGCCGTGATTTGCATCCTGAAAGCTGATACCCTAGTATTTCATGCCAGTGGCAGATGAGCATTGGCTTCATCAAGTAACACTTGTTAACTGGACTGAGCTCTCTGTTGACTAGAGAGCAGTTTCTTGCACACCTAGGGAAGAAAACCCACCACTTCCCTTAAGCAGTAGGGGGAAATTATTCCTTTTGCTGCAAGAACAGTCAATATACTCCAGTATGGTTTTAGATAATTTATTACAGTGTCCTGTGAAGTTGGCTCCCAGAAAACTAAATCACTATTCACAGAAACAGTCTATTCAAAAATCCTGTGCATGACATGCTCTGACTGGCAGAATTAGTTTCCAAAACCACTAGTGGCCATCTTTTACTACTGCTCCAAAGACTACTGAGAATTGCCTTGGCTCTTTCCCCATTGCCACTTTCTCTATTGCCAAACTGACATCAAGAGAAGTTGAACTGACTTAAAATGCCTCTTGAGATTTTTTTATGCTACTCCATCCTTCAATGACAACAATAGAGAGAAAGAATCATAGACCTTTCTACACTGGCCAACACTGGCAACATTTCAGGCTAATGTTAAAATTTTCATCTTAGGGCAGAGATGATTTGTGTTGGCCTTTTTCTTGGCACCAATGTGGTAAGATGTGGTCATGCTCCAGTGAACTTCAACATGCTGAATAGTGTCCTTGGAAATATAATGCTTTATTTCACAGTGTAGAATTGAGATTTATAAGACTTCTTCAAGGTTGGTTCTAGTCCAAAATTAGGATTCATCATCGAAGACAGCCAAATTCTTCTTGCTATGAATGAAACACCATGGTCATTGGGAGGTTAAGAAATGTTGAAGCATACCTCCAGAGCCTCTCAATTTTTGTTTCCAGATGCCTCCTTGGTATATCAAAGAAAGAATAACAACCTACTTATCTATTCTTTCACTCTTACCCAGACCCATTCATCTACCCCTTGGGTCCATAGAAATAACTAATATTATCCTAGTCAAAGCTAACTGTAACAGTGATAATAATAGTAACATGCCTCTTTGCAGAAGGTGTGCTATGTGCCTAGTACTGTCCTAGATATTTTATTATGTTATTACATTAGGTCCAAACAATCGGCTTCTGAAATTGATATTATACACATTTTACAGAGGAGTAAACTGAAAACCAGAGAAGGGAAGTCATTTATTTAAAATCATACAAATACCAACTTATTAGGTGTCAAATGTTAAGGGCAAAGCTACTGAAAAATTGTTTCACTTCCTTGGAGAAATATACCATATAATTGCAAGTTACTTGAAAATTCTAGGGACTATAATTAAGAAAGCATAGGCCATAAGAACACCTCAAATCTGCTTCCAGCCCAAAGATATAGGATAGCCTGGCAAGACATTTATAAGTCTGTCCCAAGTTGTTATTTGTTAGCCTACACAAATAAAATATTGGTCTACTAAATGACAGTAACCTTCAGGTCTTCTGAACAAGGTAGGACTCACAGGGCATAGTCCTGTCATCTGTTCACTCGTAATTCACCCATTTATTAAAACTAGCTTAAACTCCCTGAAAACATCCTATTTATTTCAAGGAATCCAACAAAAACTCTATCCAAGTGAAGGCTTAACAAAATGCCTCCAACTAATCCATGGCTTGTGGGTTCTTTGGGAGCTAGTTTGGGAGGTCAAAGCTTACACACAAGGGAAAACAAAACATGTGCAAATGTAGCTGACTCTTTCCTCTCAAAGCAGTGCTGGAAAACTCATGTAAATATACAAATATACTGAACTGTATTGTAAAAAGAGCCATTTGTTTTACTAACACAAGTTGGAATGGTGCAAGATTTTTCTTGGCAAATAAACAGAACACAATGGAAAAATTTGTAAATAATGGTGTTCCTGGTGATTTTTTAAAAAACTGATGAATAGATTTTCCAAAAGGTAAAAAAACTCTTCCTTTTCCTCAATCTCTCATGAGATACTACTCACATATAATCACTTTAAAAGTCAAAGCAGATGAAGAAATATGGCTCGTTGATCAACAGAGCTTGTTAAATGGACCATTTGGTCACTGGTGAGCTAACCTGCCAAGTGTTCAACATGGGAACCATGTGGACCAAGCCATACTAGCCAGAATGAGAAATCTCTCAATGAAGGTCGCATGTTGGAGTTCAGGAAGTGAAGAAATCATTCCTCTTCCCAGAATTCCTTTGAATACAGTCATTGTCACAGTGACGGAGGTTCCATTACAGTCATTGATTTAATTACCAAATGTAACTATAGAGACTAAATGTTCTTGCCAAAACACAGGTTTCACAGGAAAAATATTGGCTGTAGGTCAAAAAAACAGAGATGAAAAGTTCCCCAAAAATAAAATGTACAGTGTAGGTTTAACATATTTGAGCCTGGTATGCTCATATCACCCACCCCTGAGCAGACCCCAGACCAAAGGCATGAAGTATATCTGTAATAAGCTCTTATTTGCTTGATCATCGTAAGAGTTCTGTATCAGTGCCTACTCATTTCACTCTTTAATATGTTCAGAAGAATACATTTACACCATTTATACCACGTACTTGTTAAAGATGAAATGGATCATGAGTTAAATCTTTCCTTAGTTTATGCCCAAAATACCCTTAACTGAAATTTTACACACTTTATCATACATAGTTGTATAAAATTTACACAAAAAGATACACAGTGGGACTTAGCATCCAACTCCAATTCAGCCTCCTTAAGAAACTCATAATAACTCTTGATTATTTTGGCTAGAAGACCAATTCTGTACAATTCTAGATCCTTTTCTCTATCCTACATGAGACTCAATCCATCTGGTTTGTACTGGGATATATTCTTCTTACTTCAGGGTTTCCTTCATCAAAGTTTATAAATGCTTCTTGAGTATTTAAAGTTTATCTGCTCTCATCCAGGTAACCAACGCTACCAATTTGTTAATAACCTGTGAGTATATTTTATACACTTATCCATGCTTATTTGTCTGCATATAAACACAGATATAATGCATGAATTTACATGTATTATTATATAGGAATCTTGAATTTTCTTTCATTTTAAGAATGAGGTTAAATACATACAAATGCATATATATTTTCTCACTGAAGAGTACATATGCTGAACATAATTTTCAGTATATATCTCATGTCTTTTAATAATTATGTAATAATCCATGGCAAGGACCTTAAATTTATTATTTATTTTATTTTCATTTTACACAAAAATTGTACATATTTATGGAGTACAGTGTGATAGTTTGATATGTGTATGTAATGTATAATGATCAAATAAGGCTACTTAGCATTTCTACTTCCTTAGGAATTTATCATTTCTTTCTGTTGAGAACCTTTGGATTCCTTTCTTCCAGCTCTTCGTAAAATGTATAGTAAATTTTTGTAGACGGCAGTCATTCTATTGTGCTGTAGAACATTACCATGGTAAGGATTTGCTGGGATTTAATCAATCATTCACGTATGGGGATTCGCTTAGTTTCCTGTCTTCTGCTACTCGAAACAGTACTATCCAGATAGAAGTAAAGCACCAAAAGAGATTTACCTAAAACCTTAATCTGCATAGCTAAAGGAACACGAGGCCTACCCCAAACAGAACCCCAAAGAGGAAGTACATGTATATTTATACACACACATACCTTCTACTCCCGTTTCCCTCTTCTAATCCAGCATCAGTGCACAAACTGTGCAGCAGTCCCCAGCCTGTCCCTCTGCTTCCATGCTTGTTCTTCTGTGTTCTAGTCTTCACAGAGCAACCAAAGAGCTGTTAAAATAGCACATTATCTCATTGCAGCTCTTGTTCAGAACCTCCAACAGCTTCCTCACATTGAGAGATAAGTCACAATCAATCAAGCCCTATGTGACCTAGTCACTGGCTACTTCTCCCACTGCATCCATGACACTCCACACACAGTACCCCAACAGCAACATTTCCTTTCTTGCTATTCTCACTGCACTAAGAACCCTCCGACTACTGTCCTTTGCATCTGCTACTCCTCCCAGTCTGAATCGCTCTTCCCCAGAAGAGTTTGAGTCTCTCTTACTTTAGCAAGCCTCTGCTTAAAATGTCCTCTCCTCAGAGAAGACATCCCCGATTAACATGTATTACCCCTTACCTTGCTATATTTTTTGAATCACTGATTAAAACCCAGAAATCTATTATGAATTTATGTAATTATTTATTTCCCATCATTAGAGTGTAAGCCCATGCCTTGTCTTCCACACATCCCAGGCCGCAGAATATTGCTTAATGTGAGCAGGTGCTAAACAGTTTTTGAATGGATGAATGAACAAATTAACGTAGAAAATGATTAAAAAGTAAACCCTATGAGATAAATAAAACACATGCAATTTTGAGTCATTTAGGAGAGTTGTACTTGGAGGCATTTTGCCTAAACTGGCACCAGTATGCACTTCAGCTCGTATTAGTACTTTCTGTTACTGACTCCTCTCCACAAGCATAGACAGTTAAAATTTTCTGTGAAAGCAGACAATTGTGTAATGGCCCTAAGGATTCATTATGCCATTTGTACTATTGCACACAGTTGCCTGGTTTTCCATTTAATTTCACCCTTTGTGGTCTCCCTGAGCTTGAGCTGCAGAGTTGTGAGCAGAGACTAATGACAACACTGGGGGAGAAAATATACCCACATCTGAAGAATGTTCTGTTTCATGTTGTGGTGTGGTATCAAAAACAACCCTGGAAAATGGTTGCTGAGTTGCGTTGAATTGTTCTCATTTTCCTGTGAGTCTACAGTAATTGGATAGATATCCAGCCTCATTATCCCCTTTTTACAAATATTCATACTTTGTATATGGAATTGAGCTTCAGTTAATAGAGCTAGTTTATTGGTTTGGAGCAAGCATTCCATGAAATGGGAAGTGGTTGAAGATTCCATTAAGCAGAATATGAGTTGACAGGGTTAACCCTATCTTTAATGAAACAGCTGACTTGCTGACTTGTCATGATTTTTTGCTGTTTCTGCTCCCAGGGATTTCCTTATGCTGCAGGAAATTGAGTTGATTGCCTCCACCCGCAGCTCTGTGGGATCCTACTCCCAGTACTGCTCAGACTTCCCAACGGACGGAAAGAGGTGGTTCACCAGATGGTAGAGATGTGGGATTCATCTGAGAACAGTCAGTCTGTAAACCCACTCCCCCAGCGCAGCAAGTGTAGTGAGGCCAGTATTTTCCCTGGTATTTTCCCTGTCTTCACCCTTACCTGAAAACATCTTTGATATTGACTTTGTTTTAGCTTCATCAAATAGAAATGATTACAAGGATAGTAAAGTAAAATACACATGTTTTCTTTTTAACCTATCAAAGAGTTAAATGGTTTACTATTTATCACAAACATTGCTCTAAGCATTTTAAAAATATTATCTCATTTAATTTTCACATCAGTGCCATAAGTTCAGAGCTATGATCAGTTGGCTAAGTGATTGTTCAGGTCACATAATAGAGGCAAACAAAGCCAAGATTTGAACCAGCAATGTGATCCAAGGTCCACACTAACAACCACAACTATGCTGTCCTATAATGTTACTGTATCTAACAGTGTGAAAAGGAGAAAGCTAAATCTTATCTGTAATTTTCCCTTTGAAATAAAAAGCTATTTATAAAAATTATCCATTAAAAATAGAATAGCAACAAAAATAACTGCGATTTTTTTGTTTTAAAGCATACCTACCACTTTAGTAAAACTCAGCTTGAAGAGGAAATTTTGCATTAGAAAGGGAAAAAATGGATAAAATACTAATCTTTAATGTCCTGGATTTAGGTTATACCACAACTATTCGCCTTCATGCTTCAGAATGTGTTTCTATTTCATAGGAACACCCATTTATAAGCCTTATAATCTGTAGTTAATTCCTATAGGATTTCATTCACCCCAATTTTTCCAAACAAAATTGGACTGGTTTTCTGTTCTATACATATTTGATTGTATGTTAATTAAGAATACATGAGCTCAATTTTCCTATTATACCTAATATTATTTTATAGCAACTTTTCAGAATGTTCTGTACTGTGAGTAAATTTGTTTTATTCAATGTAATATGAGGCAAACCTTGAAAAAGAGATTTGTGTTTTGAGAGAGGAAAGTAATCACAGAAAATTGTTTATGAAATACATAAACTAATGATGATGAGTTGGAGAATATCACCCCACTAGCTTACATTTTATAGTTTCTCTCATCCCATTATCTGCAATCTCAGACTAAACTTACTCTCTTTATTCCAAAAAGGAATATTTGATCACAAATTGGTGGATAGTCCAAGAAATTATGACTGGTCTGAAATAAAGACTCCAATTATCTACTAATTTAGGAAATGAATAAGAAATATTTCCCACCTTGTCAAAACAGCAATAATTCAAAGCATAATTTTAAAGCACATTAGAAGAAGTGACAAAACCTATATGAGAAATATGAAATTCCCTGAAATTCACAAAGATAAAATAAATAGAAACATACTGGGTGCTTGAAGAGAACTATCCCTCATATAGATATCATTTTCTCCTACATTTATGTATGAATTTAATGAAATCCAAATAAAAATATCTCTCAGACTTTTTCCAAAAACTAGACAAGGTGGTTATAAAGTTACAAAGATGAGAAAAAATAACAAGTAATCTAAAAACAGTATCAATTACAAAAATTACACCTACAATAAGTTAAGGAATATACAAAATTAAAGATGTAAATTATAACATCAAAAATACAAGTTATGAGGGGAGAACAAAGATCTATACTTTTTATTTGAACAGAAGTTATCAACTCAAAATAGTCTAGCACAAATATATTTCATAACTATATTTACATTAAGTCTTATGGGAACCAAATTCAAGAAAAACTATAGCAGATACACAAATGATAAAGAGAAAGGAATTAAAGTTTAGCACTGCAGAAAATTACCAGCTCACAGATGTAGAGAACAAGAGGGGGGAGAGAGGAACAAATGTTCTATAAAACAATCAGAAAGTGAATAACAAAACAGCAATAGTAAGTCCTTGCCTATCAATAGTAACCTGAAAGTAAATAGAGTAATTTCTCCAATAAAAATCATCAAGTGGCTGAATATATTTGGAAAACAAGATCCAATTAGCTACCTTCGGAAGACCCACATTAGCTCTGAGGACATGCCGAGGCATGAAGTTAAGAAATAAATGATATTCCATCCAAATGCTAACTAAAAGAGAACAGAGATGGAAATACTTATACCAGGTAGAAAGGACTTCAAGTCAAAAACTGTCACAAGTGACAAAAGAAAATTATTACCTAATCATAGAAAAGTCAACCCATCAAGCGGATATATAATTGTGAATACTTATGTACCTAATATCAGAACATCTAAATACATAAAGCAAATATTACTGGACATGAAGGGAGAAATAAATAGCTGTACAATAATGGTAGGGGATTTTGCTACCCCACCTTCAGTGATGGATACATCACACAAAAAATTAATAAGAAAATACTGGACTTAAATTGGTCTTTATTTCACATGGAACTAACCAGAACTTTCTATCCAAAAGTAATAGAATGAACGTTCATATCCACTATTCATTAAAATCCTCCAGGATAAACCACATGTTAGGCCCCAAAACAAATCTTAACAAATTTTAAAAGATTTAAATAATATCTACTATTGCATTTAACTACTATGATAAGAAATCTGAAATCAACAACAGCAAGCATTTTGAAAACTCACAAATATGTAGAAACTGAAATACATATGAAGTAACCAAAAACTTATCAAAGAATAAAGCAAAAAATGAAATTTAAAATTATCTTGACAATGAAGAAACCAAAAGTGAAATATCGTAGCACAAACCAAAAAATACCTTAACCCAAACAACAATGGAAACATAACTTACCAAAACCTATGAGACACAGCAAAAGCAGTTCTAAGGGGAATGTTTATAGTAGTGAGTGCTTACATTAAAAAGGAAGAAAGATTCCAAATAAATTGGCTAACATAACACCTCAAAGAATGAGAAAAAGCACAAACTAAACCCAAAGTAGGATGAAGGAAATAATAAGCATTAGAACATAAGTAATTCAAATAGAGAAGAGAAAAATCATAAAAAATATCAGTAAACTAAAAGTTGGCTTTATGAAAAAACAAAACTGGCAAACCCTTAACTAGTAAAACAAGAAATAGAAAAAAAAAATAAAAAATAAAAAATGAAAGTGGAGATATTACAACAGATGCCTCCAAAATGAAAACGTTCATACAGGAATATTAGGCAGAATCATATGTCAGCAAACTGGATAACCTAGAGGAAATGGATAAATTCCTAGACAAATACAATCTACCAAGATAATCAGAAAAAAAATATAAAGCCTCAACATACCAATAAAAAATAAAGATACTGAACAAGTAATCAAAGACTTCCCGTGACAGTTGAATTCTACCACTTAAAGAAGTTATACCCATACTTCCTAAACTTTTTCAAATGCTAGAGCGAGAGGGAATACTTCCAAATACATTTTATGAGGCCATTATCACCTTGATATCTAAGCCAGAGAAAGACTTTGTAAGAAAAAGAAAACTTCAAACCAGTATCTATGATGAACATTGATGCAAAAATCCTCAAAAAAACATTAGCAAACCAAATTCAACAGCACATCAAAAAAGATCATACATCATGACCAAGTTGGATTTGTCCCTGGCAGGCAAGACTTGCTTGCCATATACAAGTCAATCAATGCAATATATTATGTTAACAGAATAAAAGATAAAAACCTTATCATCATCATTTAAGTCATGCTTCAAATAAAACAACTGGAAAAGACATTTCTGAGAAAATTGGAAAAAATTAAAATGGCCTCATACTTTAAATGATATTAAGGAATTAATGTTATTTTTGTTAGGTTTAACAATAATATTATAATTTTATTTTAAAACCTTATCTGCTAGCAATACATACTCAAGCATTTACAAATAAAATGATACGAAGTCTGGAATTTGCTTGCATTGCCATGGAGGCAGGTAAGGAAGCCAGTGAAGGGACAGAGCAAGAGATAAAATAAAATTGGAAAATTAATGACAATTGGAGAAACTGAGTAACAAGTACATTGCATTCCAATATACTCATTCTCTCAGCTTTCAAGGACCCTTGAAAAGTTACATAATAAAAGGACTTTTTTAAAGTCTTGTTTGAATTGAGATGTGACATTTTCAATCATCAACAACCTACTCAGAACCTGTGCTAAACAATCTTCCCCATTATATCCAAGAAGCGTGATTGTCACATACTTGACACACATGATATTCTGCTCATCTTCCATCCTCCTTACTCATTGAGTGTCCCAGATCTACAATGCCTCAGGTCAAGGAAATAAGAGATTGAATAAGTTCTGAAAAATAATAGACCTCTGTGCGTCAGCTGGTGCCACAGGCTAGTGACATCATGAAAGCATTTGATATGAGAGTCAGCCTAATTTAAGGTAATATTGGGTTTGCGTATGTTGGATGTTTTTCAGAAAGTGTGTTTGCCAGGACCTTTAATGCAAGTGTTCCAGAACAATGACAATATTTAGATGTCAAAGCTGAATAAAAATGAGCCAGGCCAAGAATCCACAAACTGGACTTTGAAACGCTCTGCCTCCACTGCATTCTCAATGGAGCGCGTCACTGAAGGATCTTATTAGAAATAAATACACAGTCAAGGGTAAGTGAGGACTTCACTGTCCTGTCCTCATTCTCCAGGGATCCTGGGCTAGATGTGCAAACACCACCACAGTCAACTGACTCCCCAACAGTATCTTCAATCCATTTCAATATGTGGTACTATGGGGTGGGGGGGACTTTTGAACAAAGGTCAGCTGTAAGAACACTTTTATGCCATTTCTAAGAACAAAAATTCAACTGCTAAAAAATATTTTACAGTCATAGAAAGCACACAGATGTTGCATTCACATGAGACTTCCATCTTTTATCCAGGTGTGTATCCCATGGGTAAGCTGCTTAACTTCTCTAAGTTTCACTTTCCTGAGTTGCCAAGTAGATATGAAAGTGCCTGTATAACAGACCTTTTGTGATTATTAAAGAATATAAAACATACACACACTCATAAGTGCCTAGTAAAATAAAATAATACTGAGTAAACAGTAGTTACTACAGTTACACAAATTGGACTGATGAAATGTTCTATCCAATTAAAATGGGAGGCTCTAAAACTACTTTCTACAAAATTAGAAGAAAAGGGATTCCATCAACCATTTTTAAGACTATTTAAGACGCATAACAAAACACGAACACTTTATGGATCATTTGTCAATGCTGAATACATGTCTCCTTGATGTGGTGGGAACAGATATCTAACTCTGCAAACACAGGGCAAAATTACATTACTGAAAATGTCTTGGGTAAGGAGAACAATCAGTTGGTGATTAGAAATTTCAGTTCTCTGTTTCCTGCTACAATTTCACAAAATTTCCATTGGTCCCTTTGCCACATCACTCAGTTGCTTCCCATCAATTCCTGCCCAGCCTGGCAAGCAATTCCCATGGCTATGTCCTCCTTGTGTGTTCATCAAGTATCAGTCTTCTACAGTGCATTTACCTTTTTCTTTGTGTCAAGTAAATATTTGTTCATTTTTTACAAAGTAAAATTTCATAAATTTGTTCATGTGGTAATTTCTAAAGTGTGGAAATATGGGTAGGCTAACTTTTATCTACTGCTTCAGAACTTACCATTCACGGAACAAGCCAATGGTATGGACATACCTTCAGTTCGTTGCTCCTTCGTGGGTATTCCCAAAGCACTTTCTATGAGTTTGCATTCATCCTAACAATAATTGCTAACAGTTATTGAGCACTCATCATGTTCTAATACAAGTGCATAAAATACATTAACTAGTATAAACCTAATAACAATCTTATAAAAAACATAATATTACCTCCATTGTACTACCTGGAATCTGAGGCTTAGAAAAGTTTAATTCCTCCTGGAGTTCATACAACTAGTAGATGAAGGAACTGGAAAGAACTCAGTTAGATTCCAGAACTTTCCTCTTAAGCATAATTTTTTATCATCTATTATTACTTAAGATTCTGTATTATAATTACTGTATAAGTTCTTAACATTATTTATCCGATAAAGATACAAGCTCCAACTCGGTAAATAACATGTCTCATTCCTCTGTAATCTCCACAGTTTAACCTAGACCCTGCCATATGCACAGACATTCAATCGTTGATGATTGATATCATATAAAACATAATCAAGGTTGTTTATCAAGGTTGTTTGTTAGATTTTGCTGTTTTGCTTTTTAATCAAATCTGAAGACGTTCTTATTATCAATCTACCAACATACTAGCATATTAGCTTTTAAAATTTTCTGATCTGTTAATGTAATAAAGAGAATGAGTCTCATACTCTCTTAATAAAGAAAGGATATGGAAATGGAGAAATTAGCTGTCTGGTTTAATCAGTTTATACTGGATATAGGTGTTGAAATATTGCACAGTACACCATAAAAACTCCTGAGTATCTTTTATGAAGAATATTTTAGTATCCTAGTTTAATAGCCTAGTATATTTTATATTCTTCAAAGTCACAAAACAAAGATTATATTTTTTACAAAATACTCTTCATAATTTTTATTAATCCAACTTATTAGTACAGCGGAACTTAAATAGTGATGGTTTGTTAGGTTGGCCTTGTATTTTATTCCACTGTTTATAATATATATAGATCCTATATTTCTATATCTATTCATATATTGAAAATATATTTATAGGCCGGCACTGCGGCTCACTAGGCTAATCCTCCGCCTGCAGCGCCAGCACCCCGGGTTCCAATCCCGGTTGGGCGCCGGATTCTGTCCTGGTTGCTCCTCTTCCAGTCCAGCTCTCTGCTGTGGCCCGGGAAGACAGTGGAGGATGGCCCAAGTGCTTGGGCCCTGCACACGCATGGGAGAACCAGGAGGAAGCACCTGGCTCCTGGCTTCAGAACCGTGCAGCGCGCCGGCCATAGCAGCCACTTGGGGGGTGAACCAACGGAAGGAAGATCTTTCTCTCTGTCTCTCTCTCTAAAAAAAGAAAATATATTTATGACTACCTCTATATTCCTTGTGCTTCAATTCATTAAAATTAATATTGCCAAGAACTAAAAAAAAAAAAAAATATTGCCAAGAACTTGGATGTAACTTCTATCCTTAGGTAACTAATGAATTCTTTTTCATAATAATGATCAGAGACACATAGTTTTTGAAAAAAATAATCATTAAGTAACTCAGAATCAAAAATCCTTTTGAGTTATCGTCATGAAATACCATCATTAAATATCATCATCAAAAAGAAACATTTACTGAAAACTTCCTATGAGTAGTTCCAACAGAATGTAAACTCTTGCTGTGTGTTCTTGAGTTGGTGTATTAACTATCTTGTGCAATTATCTTTTCATCTACAGGATGGAAATTTCCATCTCATACTTCACAGATATTTTAAACCCAATAAAATAAAAATTAGAAGCTTGATTAAAAAGCTCTGCATAAATTCCAGATGTCTCTATTTCTATATATTAAATTGCAAGACCGCACAATTAGAGAGCCCAGGACTTGAATTCAAGAAGCCCAGATCTTTGCTGAGCTCTGATATCTTTCTGGGCTCCTTATTGAAGGTCATGTGATGCAGAAGTAGCCTAGAACAGTGAAAGTCTTAATATCAAGCAATGGCAAGTCTAGATAAAGAGAAACAGAAAATCTTGATTATTCAAAGATAGACACCTAATGATGTGAGTTCCAAATATGTCTAAACTGAGAAGATTCACATAGAGGAAGGATAAAGAGAATGAGTCTCTCTTAATAAAGAAAGGATATGGAAGTGGAGAAACTAGTTGTCTGGTTTAATCAGTTTATAGTGGATATAGGTGTTGAAATATTGCACAGTACCCCATAAAATTGTATAAGTATTACATGTTACTCACAAAAATTAATAAAATGATTAATTATTTAAAAAGAGTAAGATGTGGGCATTTGTTGCCACAGTTAAGACACTGCTTGGAATGCCCACATCCCATATCAGATTGCTTGGTTCAGTCCCTGTTCTTCTGGTCCAGTTTCCTGCTAATGTACCCTGAGAAGGAGCAGATGATGGCTCACATGCTTGGGTTCCTGCCACCTCCCTTTGAGACCAGCGGAAGTTCCAGGCTCTCAGCGTCAGCCTGGGCCAGCCTTGGATATTGCATGTATTTGGGGAGTGAAAAAGTGGGTGGAAGATCTCTGTGTTAGTCTCTTTACCTCTGTATCTCTATCTCTCTGCTTTTCAAATAAAAAATGAAAATAAATGCATAAAGATTTGTTTTCAACGAGTAACTTCTCAACTCTCCAGATTTAGCTTTTATCAATTCAGTGAGATTGCTGTCCATTCATTTTTTTCACCAAAAAGTTCTTAAGCATATAATATAAGGACAGCTTAAAAAGTTTGTTGACAAAATGGAATTAAAATATAAGTTTAGCGACAAGTGTTGTGGTACATCAGGTTGGGTCAACACCTGCAATGCCAGCTTCCCATATGGATGCCAGATCAAGTACCAGCTGCTCCACTTCCAATACAGCTCCCTGCTAAATGCATCTGACAAAGCATCAGAAGATAACCCAAGTCCTTGGACACCTGTACCCACACTGGAGACCCAGATAGAGTTCCAGGATCCTGGCTTCAGCTTGGCCCAGCCCTGACTGTTGTAGCCATTTGTGGGGTGAACCAGCAGATGGAAGGTATCTCTCTCTCTCTCTCTCTGTTTCTCTCTTTCTGTGTGTGTATGTGTGTGTGTATCACTCTGCCATTCAAATAATTAAATAAATTTTTTAAGATATACTTACTTTGGTACAAAAATGTTTTGAAATTCATGCCTAATCTTTTCATAATATGCATTTTCCATGAACTTTTTGCATATAGCTCATAAATGTCAGACACTATGCTAATCACTGGGCTAACGATGACTTTGACAAAAATCACATTTCTCAAAAAAAAAAAAAAAAAGAGAGAGAGAGAGATACCAGGAAGACAAATGAGTAAGTCAAACTTTTATAAGAAAATGTGAAAGTTGTTATACAGGTTCACATCAAGAATAAAAGGAGTATCTAGAAAGAGCAAGTACATCAGCTTAAGAGAAAGTAGGAAGACTAAATCCAAAAGGACAAATAGAAGTTACCAAAGTGAAGACAATGAGAAAACGTCCCAAACAAGAGGAATAGCATTACCTACCAGTGTAACCCTTCCATTATCTTAATTTCCTAGCATTGCCTTTTACAACCAGCATCTCATATGAGTCTAATTTACATTGCCAGATACCTTGTCAACAAATTTTGACCAGTGCAGGTCTTCCAATCCACTGACTTTGCTACTTTCATATTCTCATCCTCCTCTTGTCATCTTTTGCTTTATTATGCAACTTCAGTGCCAGGATCCATCATTAAGTTCACACATTTGCCTGCACTCTCAGTTCTCTTGTCTCTCTCATAGATTCCTGATGACATGAATTCTACTTAAATGAAACTCTCTGCCTGTTCGGTCCATAGCCTTTGCTATTCAAGGTGGCTAGAGAAAAACAAACCACCATGCAATGGATCACACTTTACATTTAATTCTTGTAAGCTAAAAAAGGCTCTTGATACTTCCTGGCAATTCTCACTTCCTAAGTTCATTAATTATCTCACTCTCCTAGAAGTATTACTCACTTCAAACTGCAAATACCTGCTGTATATCTCCCCTCTCAGCTCTGGCCTTAGTTCTAATTTCACTGAAAAAACACAATCCAACCCAAGAGTAAGTTTCTATGTTCCCCCATCATGCTTCACACTCTATATACCCTGTCTTCTTGCTATTACAAATAGCAAAAGCTCATGGTTCTAACAAGGCCCAACTCTTCCCCTTGCACATAACTTCCATCCATTCTTATGTATTCAATGGCATTGCTTCTGCATTTGCTCCTACTAACTTCTGCATCACCAATTATCCTCTCTACTAACTGAACAGCATTACTTCTTAAATTACTTTATTCCCTTGACTAAAGGAACACCACTCTTTCATGGTTTTTATTTCCATCTCAAAGGTTGCTGCTAGTCTCATTTACTGGTTTTTCCTTGTCTTCCAAAACATTAACTGTGGGAATACAAAGACCTCTTCTGTTTTCCGTCTGTACTCACTCCCAGGTGAGTCTAAGTCTATAAATGTCATCTGTGTTTTCACAACCCCTAATCTCAATTTTTCCATGAACTCTGGTCTCTGAAATACAACATGGAAGTCAGAGCTTAGTGAAGGAAGGAGATGAGAGGTGAGGAAGGCATCCATACGGAGGGATGGCCCAGGATAAGAATCACAGCCAAGAAGCATACGAGAATATCAATGTGGGAGAGAAATTCGGTATGCAGTGGCAAAGTCCAAACAGGGTAAGGCAGACACCCATGCAATAGGATGATCTGATTTGAGGAATCCAACAAAGGAGGGGCCTGTGCAAGGTGAATAAGGAGTCCACATGAGTATAGGGGACAGGTTTTAAGGTATAAGATCCCAAAAGAGAGGGGAGAGCCTTCACATGGGGGTACGGCCAGGCATAGAGCATCACAGCCCAGCCCATGTGAAGTAAGGAGGACTTCCATATTAGTCCCAGACACTACAGTGTGTCCATACAGATGAGTGGCCAGGTGCAGAAAGACCTAAACAAGATGAGGAGACTTTTATGCATCTTTTAAATCAGGGAACTATTTGGTCTCTTTTAACAAAGTAAGGTAATTTTGTAAACTGCTAACCTGATTAAGTATGTTTTTGTTATATGTTCTAACCCTCAGAGTACAATCTTTCTTTTTTGTATTTTTTCAATGTCACTTATTGTGATACCCATAATCTAACTATAAACACAAACTACTATGACAACCTGTTGGAATGCAGGTATTTAGGTATATGAGTACTGGCTAGGTCTAGTATCACAAAAGACATAACAGCATTGCTTAGATCTAACAATTAATTTGTTTTCTGTAGATAGACAAAGGAAGCAAAGCTAATCTAGATAAAAGGAACAACCTGTTGCAAAGGTATAGAATCACAAAAACACAATATGAATATATCCAGGGATATAAAATAGTTAAGGATAGGAGGAGATGATTTCAATTTAAATCATAGATTATAAGAAAACACATTTTCTGGATAAATCTGAAAGCCCAAAATTCATTTCCTAGTAGTGAGTATGACATATAGGTAAGACATCTGATTCCAGAGCTATTATCTGCTTCAGAAATTTATTCCTTAATGTGACCTTGGGCAAATTATTTAACATGATAAGCCTCCTGTAAAATGGGCTATAACAATTCTACCTCTAGTTCATAGAGCCATTATGAAGATTAAATCAGGTAATATCCTTAGCCCAAGTGGTTCCCAACTGGAGGTAATTTTGTCCCTAAAGGGGACGTTTATAATTGTTTGGAGTCATTTTTATTGTTATGATTGGGGAGGTGGGGATACCACTGGTGGTGTTTAGTAGTTAAAGATCAGGGATGCTCTTAATATCCTATCATGCACAGGAGCATCCTCCACAACAAAAACTTATTTAGAACAAAATGTAAAATGTCCTGAGGTTGCAAAATCCTGACTTAGACTAAGGCCTAGCTTATAGTATGTACCCAACAAATGTCATCCAGAAAGAGGAGGGGAGAAAAAAGGAGAAGGAGGAAGAAGGTAGGAGAAGGAAAAAGTGGAAGAGGGAAAGAGAAGCAGGAATGGTGCTGTGCAAAAGAGATGAACTCCCTGCAGCTGCTCTCTGCTGTGGTGAGTACCGTCATCATGACCTGCTATCATTGACTGCACCGTCTAATCCCAGCCACTGCTTTTCCTTCTACATACGTAGTTGGCCTTAGGGTGACTAAATAAGCATTACAAACTGCTGCTTCTGGGGTGGGGGAATCCAGTACCTGACCAAAATGAAATTTTACAGAACAAGGAGGGTGAAAGAATAAATCCCCTGTTACTCTAACAGGCAGCTGCTATCTCCTGTCAGATGAGCAAGTGTATTAATCCTGAGAACAGATGGCAAAATCCAGTAGCTACAAACCCTAAGGACTGGCAGTTCATTTGGTCCACTAGCTTCAAAACAATGAATCACCCAACCCAGATGTAGGCTGCCAGGCAGATATGAATAACAGACCACCGCACCCCAAACAGAACTCACATATAAATGCTGGAAAGCCAAAAGCCCTCTGAAGACCCTGCAATCCCAAGGAGGGTGAGAGAAAGCCAGGACTGGCTGGGAACAAGAACAGAAGATGCCCTGACAAGGACTTAGGATCCGTGATAGTGTAGCCTCCTTCAAGCTAAGTTTCAGCTAACCACTTTTTGGCAGAACAAAATACAGAAGCAAAGTTCTGCCAGCAGAGGCTTGAGCCACAAACCAGAGAGCAATCTGCATGTATACATGATGCGGAAAGAACTGCTTGTCAGATGTTGGTTTTCCTCAGCCACATGCTCGCGTGTGGTGGTATCATCTTCAAATTATGAAGGACAGTTTGATTCTTTAATTACCCAGGCATGCAGGGAACCAATGAAGGATAATACCCTATGTTGACAAGTTAATGTCTCAATAAGCGAAGACCAATTAGGAAATGTGTCATTTGGGATGCTGCCTATACTTCAGAATCAACTGAAACAATGTCTTTGAACTGACATCTCAGGAGAATGGCTACATGCTGAGGCTCTGGACTCAGGCACAATTGTGTTTCAAGGATAGTCTCACCATCGCTGGCCCTGTAACCTAAGAAATGCTATTTAATTCTCCAAACCCCAATTTCCTCAGCTCTAGAATAGGGACAATGATAATGGCTACACTGTGGAGTTGTGGTAAGAATTAAATGTGATAAGCTCTGGTAGAAAAGCTGGAGATACAAACTTATAGTAACTTATTGTCATGCTGGCTGCCATGGCATTGCTCTCCATGAAAAAATTACTTATTGTATTTTCAAATTGTATTTCCTATAAACGATAGCAAACGTCACAGGTCTTGTTAATCACATCACTTGCTGTTAACTGAATTTGGGTGCAAGGGTTCACATACACTAAAAATAGAACCATCAACAAAAACTGTGCCTCCTGAATTTTGTTCTTAATTCTTCACAGGTGTGGATGTAAGCTTTAGTTGGTGTTTTTTTTTTAATTCATCCATTCATTTATTTGAGAAGAAGTTAAGAGACAGAGACAGGCAGACAGAGAGGAGAGAGCATTCCCTGGTTCACTCCCCAAATGCCCACAATAACAGGGGCTAAGGCCATGAGTCAAGGGGTCTCACACAGGTGGCAGGAACTCAGTAACAAACATCAACCATTGCCTCCCAGTGTCTGCCTTGGAGGGAAGCTAGAGTCAGAAGCTGGAGTTGGGCATTTTAAATGATAGGCTAAATGCTTGCTTTCTTGCTTTAGTTCGGATATGTCTATTCAAATGTTTGTCCTTCTTACATATTCTTTTTCACATTATTACCACAACTTTAAGAAGAAAATATATTTCTTTGGAGTAATTTCTCCCTTGCACACTTTTCCTTTTTTGCCATGTTATGAGCCAGCCATTGTCAGAAATCTTTCAGCAACAGTGTTTCCACTAGGAGAAGTTTGCTATCAGCCACTGAAGTAGCTCAGTTTCGAGAACTATAATGTTAAAAAAAAAAAAAAGTCATTTCTTCCTGGATTTCAGAAGCCAAACTTTGTCAAAGTCCACCGTTAGAATTTAACTACCTCTACTGAAAGAAATATCTGATAACAATGAGTCAGTTTCACACATAAAGGCAGAGCAATGTGAACTTCACGCAATTGGGATTTCCCCTGATGTTTTGTAACTTGGGATATATCATTCTTCCTTAGTAAGCAAAATGTAATTCAAAATGTCATGATTGTTAAGAGTTTTAAGTGCCAACTATGTGCCAGGCACCGCTCTAATTCTTTCCCACATATTAACTCACAACAATCTGGCGGTGGAAACCATGACACCCTATTTTTGTAAGAGGAGGGAAAGGAGGGTTTGAGAAGTACACAGCCTGTCAGTGGCAGACCTGAGAGTCAAACTCAAGCTGGATGGGTCTAGAGACCTTTCGTCACTACACTTTAATGCCCCTGAATGAAAGTAAAGAAATATTATGTATCAGACAATATCAAGAAGCTGGACAACAACTCATTTCACAAAATAACATTAGGTAATGAAGCTAGGTTCTCATCATAACAACAATTTAAATGATTTTTCTTCCAGTCAGAGATTAATGTTGTATTTTAAGGAGAGCAATGAGAATCTCTTAGTTCACTAGGCTTGGAGAGTTAATCCAATGAACATTCAGCATTTGGTGATTGTAATGGTCTTACCTGGTTTTTCTTTTCTTCCAGGAGTTCAACATTTACACTACTAAAGAAAATGAGGTCTTCACTAAGTAGTTTAACTTAACTATGAAGGACTGTCTTAAATTGTTCTAATTTTTTGCTGCCTTATTCTATTTAATTCATACATTTCTTATTTTCCCCTAAGAAAAATAAACATCTTTCTTCTCATTAGCTCACAAGCACCATCTAGTGAAGAAGCAGAACAATTACAGAAGTTCCTGTTAGGAATCCTTTTGATCTGTGTTAACAAAGCCTGTTGCAGCACCGTTTTATCATTATTCTAAAATGAAACAATGCTTGTTAAATGCGAACATTCTGGCTAAAGCTAAAAATACTCATTTCAAATGTTGCTATTGTTTTTAAGTTATAGAAGTTAAGAGTGAACCTACTTTCCATCTCCAACACCTATTGGCCTTTCTGCTACCAATGACCATGAGTTCTCGGATACCATTTTACTGTACATTTCATGGCACCAATAGCCCACAATGGTTTCTGAAACTTGTTTTGGTCTGTCAGTTCATGCTCTGCTTTTGCCTCCTCCCTTTCTTTTAGCATACTATAATTTTTAAAATATATTTACCTGATCAATTTTTGAAGACAGTCTCCATCCTCAAAAAGATCACAGTCCAGTAGATTTAGATAACAGGAAAATACAGTGTTATGGGCATTATGATTGAGTATATTGTAGAGTGGAATTAATTATAATCAGAATGGTCAAATGGAATTGACTGCCATTTTACAACTTCTTTGGAGGGCAAGGAGTATATCATATTTTACATGAGAAGTTTCTCAATCACCATTTAACAGACTTAACTAAGTCCATTAAATCTGCAAAATATTTTGACTCATGACTTTATATTGAATGCCTGGGTCTAGTTGATTACTTTAAAATACTCATGGCTGTTACGCAGTAGGTTAATCCTCTGCCTGTGGTGCCAGCATCCCATATGGGCACCAGTTCTAGTCCTGGCTGCTCTTCTTCCAATCCAGCTCTCTGCTATGGCCTAGGAAAGCAGTAGAAGATGGTTCAAGTGCTCAGGCCCCTGCACCTGTGTGGGAAACCAGGAGGAAGGTCCTGGCTCTTAGCCTTGGATCAGTGCAGCTCCGGCCATTGCAGCCATTTGAGGAATGAACCAGTGAAAGGAAGACCTTTCTGTCTCTCCCTCTCAAAGTGTAACTCTACCTCTCAAATAAATAAAATTAAAAAAAAATAAAAATGAAAAAAAAATACTCATGGACTTCTGTTGCCAGGAGCTGAGTTATTTATTTAAGAGACAACTGAATTTATTTCCAAATATGTCCATGCCAATTTAAATTTAAGTAAACAACACATAAAAATAAAACATAAGGTTCTGAATTGGTGTCAAATCAAGCAGGAGTGAAATAACCACAGAATACTGTGGTAATATCACAAAAATATAGTAGAATTCCACATTCAAATTGCACTAAAAATGCTTTCGCTGTAATTATTTCTAAATACCTGGAAATCTTAAGTTTCTGTGTGTGTTTTATGGAAGAGAATGCACAGAATTTCTTTCCTTTTTTTTTTTTTTTGACAGGCAGAGTTAGACAGTGAGAGAGAGACAGAGAGAAAGGTCTTCCTTCCGTTGGTTCACCCCCATTTGGCCACTACAGCTGGCGTGCTGTGGCCAGCACGCTGCGCCGATCCGAAGCCAGGAGCCAGGTGCTTACTCCTGGTCTCCCATGCGGGTGCAGGGCCCAAGCACTTGGGCCATCCTCCACTGTACTCCTGGGCCACAGCAGAGAGCTGGACTGAAAGAGGAGCAACCAGGACAGAATCTGGCGCTCCAACTGGGACTGGAACCCGGGGTGCTGGCGCCGTAGGCAGAGGATTAGCCTATTGAGCTGTGGCGCCAGCCTATGCACAGAATTTCTAGGATCCCAAAATTTAAAATAAAGTGAACTAAAAAATCATCAAAGTATTCATAACCAAAATAATATTAAAAAGTGACACAGAGTTATAGGAATAGTGTCAAAGCAAGCAAAAGCACACAATAAATGGAAAAGTATAGAAATAATATAAACTGAGCTTTATAAATCATATTCCGAGAAAAATGAGAGCACAGGAGGTGCAAAATTTGGACCCTTAAAGGATGACACCATCTTAACAAAGAGTGGAAAAAAAGTTAATCTCAAAACCTATTTTCTTTTGTTGTATATAGAATAAACCTTATCTGGAAAATGTTGAAGAGAGAAAAAAAAAATTTTTTTTTTTTTTGACAGGCAGAGTGGACAGTGAGAGAGAGAGACAGAGAGAAAGGTCTTCCTTTGCCGTTGGTTCACCCTCCAATGGCCGCCGCGGCCGGCGCACCGCACTGATCCGATGGCAGGAGCCAGGAGCCAGGTGCTTTTCCTGGTCTCCCATGGGGTGCAGGGCCCAAGCACCTGGGCCATCCTCCACTGCACTCCCTGGCCACAGCAGAGAGCTGGCCTGGAAGAGGGGCAACCGGGACAGAATCCGGCGCCCCAACCGGGACTAGAACCCGGTGTGCCGGCGCCGCTAGGCGGAGGATTAGCCTAGTGAGCCGCGGCGCCGGCTGAAGAGAGAAAATTTTAACATTTGTTTATTTTCATCTACTTGAAAGGCAGTTAGAGATTGTCCATCTGCTAGTGCACTCCCCAAATCCCCATAGCACCTATGACTGGGCCAGGCTGAAGCCAGGAGACAGGAACTCCATTTGGGTCAACCATGCAGGTACCACGGGCCCAAGCCATCAATTGCTGCCTTCCAAGGATTCATTAGCAGGATACTGAATCAGAAGTGGAGCAGCCCCGACTCAAGCCAGGCACTCAACCACAGTTGTCCCAAGCAGCAGATTAACCACTACACCACACCACCTTCCCCAAAAAGAGAATTTTTGACAGCCCTCCTGCTTTCTCTAAAATGTTCCCAAATGAGACTTGTCTGTGCCATTTCCAAGTGTAATTCCAGAATATGCCATGTGATCACGGAATCTGTTTTCATTGTCTGAGGAACCAAGTCAAACAGAAGTTTTACAAGATTATATGCAAGCAAATATATTTCTGAGCAAAAACAGCAAGAAATAGAATTACCAATCATATATTTGACACGTTAATCATCCTCAACTACATTCTAGAACAAATTATTTAATTCTGACTTGAGAATTTGAAAAGGGAACCTATGAAGTGTGAATCAGAATTAGCTCATGGGAAACAAGTCCTACCAGAGCTCACTCATTTCTGTTTTGTGTGTTTATTAGGTCAGTCATTTTCCTATTTCTATGCATTACTAGAAAACATTTGACAAAAGTTCTTAGGTACTGATTTGGACAAAAAGTGACCAAATATGAGTTTAATATATTTATTGCTGCTTGGTCCTGATCAACAGCTCAGTGTCTGCCTTCAAGAAGATTCGGCAGCATGGGTGCACTTTTGTCCTACATCCTACAAAGTGAGGAAATCTTCTTCTGCTCAGTGAAGTCAATGAGAAATTGATGCCATACTTGCAGGTTACACAAATTTAGAAAGATCAGTCAGCTCGTTGGATGGCAAGCTCAGGAATCTCATCCCAAAAGAGAGAAAATGGGCCTGAACGACTTGACTCAAAAAACAAAAACAAAAAAGAAAAAAATACAGATATTTAAATGGGAGCAAAGTCAGTGACAGGTGTGGAAAAAGAAGTGTCAAGAATTAATTTGCTCACAGGCTACATTAATTAAAGCAGTAATACAGTTTCTACAACGGCTGATCCCTGGTGTCAACTGTTACAGAAATGTCCAAGAAAATGTATTCTGAAATTTACATTTTGTGACAACTTTCAAGAGTGATTATAGCAGTTAGGATAAGTGTCAACAATAAAGGTGTTTGTGGAGAGGAGAGAATGTGAACAAAAGTAAACTCCATTTGGAGCGCTTTGATTGGCAAAGGAAATAAAATAGCTTTCAACTAAAGAGATTAATAACATTGCATTGTTTTTAATTGTTTTAAAAACTCTCTTGTTTTAAGAAAAGGTGGATAATTTTATGCAACTTAGAGCAAAAAATATAATTAAAACTCAAGAACTGAATGTTTAGTAATCCTAGATTATTATCCAGTTTTAGCTATGCTCTGCCTCTAATAATTATTATTTATGTTATTTTAATTTTACATTTACTTTGTAATTAAACACACCTGAAAGACTATACCTGGGGGGTAATATAGAGGAATTATAATACATTCTTTTTTTTTTTTTTTTTTTTTTTTTTTGACAGGCAGAGTGGACAGTGAGAGAGAGAGACAGAGAGAAAGGTCTTCCTTTGCCGTTGGTTCACCCTCCAATGGCTGCCGCGGCCGGCGCGCTGCGGCCGGCGCACCGCGCTGATCGATGGCAGGAGCCAGGAGTCAGGTGCTTTTCCTGGTCTCCCATGGGGTGCAGGGCCCAAGCACCTGGGCCATCCTCCACTGCACTCCCTGGCCACAGCAGAGGGCTGGCCTGGAAGAGGGGCAACCGGGACAGAATCCGGCGCCCCGACCGGGACTAGAACCCGGTGTGCCGGCGCCGCTAGGCGGAGGATTAGCCTAGTGAGCCGCGGCGCCGGCCTGGAATTATAATACATTCTAACAGACAAATCTGGTGCTAGTTAAACAGGAGGAGACAGAGCATGCATTTGGTACAGTAGTTAAGATGCTTCTTGGGACACCTACATCCCATTTCAGAGTTTCTGGGTACAAGTCCTGACTTCATTCCTGGGAGGCAGCAAGTGATGGCTTAAATGATTGGGTACCTGCCAACCATGTAGGAGTCCTGGATTTTGTTCTGGGTTCCTTGTTTTAACCTGGCTCAACACTGGCTCTTGCAGGCAATTAGGAAGTGAACCACAGGAGGGGAGATCTCATCTGTCTCTCTGCCTAAAAATTAAATAATTTTTTTAGAGATGAACGGAGTCTAAACTATGAACAACAATTGACCATTTTCCGCAAAAACTATCAGCTCTATGGTAAAGAAGGAACATCTAAAGGGAACCAGGACCAACATGGAACAATGAGGAGGTGTAGAAGATTATGAAGAATCCAGAAATAAAAAGAAGAGCACCAGAAATGGAAGGAGGATAGAGATCCAGAGATCCTGCCCTAACAATGTTGGGCTACAGCTTTCACAATTTTCTAGTGAGGAAAGAATGGTAGTCAACATTAGAACTGAGAAACAGGGAAGGGAAAGGAACAGAAGGATAGGGAAGCGGGAAGGGAAGGGGAGGGGAGGGGAAGGAAGGAGAGAGGAGAGAGAAGGGGAGGAGGAGGGAGGGGAGGGGAAGGAAGGAGAGAGGAGAGAGAAGGGGAGGAGGAGGGAGGGGAGGGGAAGGAAGGAGAGAGGAGAGAGAAGGGGAGGAGGAGGGAGGGGAGGGGAAGGAAGGAGAGAGGAGAGAGAAGGGGAGGAGGAGGGAGGGGAGGGGAAGGAAGGAGAGAGGAGAGAGAAGGGGAGGAGGAGGGAGGGGAGGGGAAGGAAGGAGAGAGGAGAGAGAAGGGGAGGAGGAGGGAGGGGAGGGGAAGGAAGGAGAGAGGAGAGAGAAGGGGAGGAGGAGGGAGGGGAGGGGAAGGAAGGAGAGAGGAGAGAGAAGGGGAGGAGGAGGGAGGGGAGGGGAAGGAAGGAGAGAGGAGAGAGAAGGGGAGGAGGAGGGAGGGGAGGGGAAGGAAGGAGAGAGGAGAGAGAAGGGGAGGAGGAGGGAGGGGAGGGGAAGGAAGGAGAGAGGAGAGAGAAGGGGAGGAGGAGGGAGGGGAGGGGAAGGAAGGAGAGAGGAGAGAGAAGGGGAGGAGGAGGGAGGGGAGGGGAGGGGAGGGAAAACTCACAAGCAACCTACTCTTAAAAACAGTAGCTCAAATCCTAGGAGTGAAGCGCATGATCCTTCTCAGGGCATCACACCAAAAAGGCAAATTCTGTATTTCCTAAAGGTGAAGAAATCTTTTGGAAGAAGTGACTCTGCCAAACACATGCATGAAGTTAAGCAAATGTCAAATTGGTACATTAAACTACTTTGCTTCTTTGTTTAATAGCCTGAAGAGTTCACAAATTGTAAGTAGCTCCCTACTTAAGAAGAAGCTGTTTTCTAGGTTGGCAAATCATTTCTGTGACAACATAGTGCTGTGGTTCACAGTGAAGCCAACCTCCCAGGTTAAAATTTTGACTCCACCACCTACTTAATTAATTGAAGCCACATCTGTAAACTGGGAAACCTACTTGAAGGACTGCTTTGTTGTGATTAATGAGTTATTACACTGAAAGTTTTTAGAACTGCACATGGTCCTTGGAGTGTTCAACAAATGTTAGCTGTTTTGATCATTAGCACTGTTACAGAAACAGGAGCACAGGAAATGATTCTTAGAACTGGAGAACTAGGAATACAAGAGAATACCATGTCAGCAGGGATTCGGCCATGTATATAATTCTCTGTATGAAGAACACATTCCATTTCCAAATAACTTACCAAACAAAATAAACTTAATTAAACTAAAGAATTCCATTCTTAGATGACAATGGGAAATGCTATTGATTATATCCTTCTTGGAGATTCATAGTGCATATTACTATCAATCCTCTGATTCAAAACAAGCATCTTTTTAATGTTGTTTAATCCAGTATTTCCCACAGAGTGCATTTTTCTCTTACCTTCTATTAGCATTATACTTTATGAAATGCTTCTCCCTGTCAATTTTGAAGAACAAGCAGCAATTTTCCCCAGGGGAATAAAAGTGGAGGCTTTTGACTTACAACCTTCAGAGAACTATAAAAATGCTATTCATAAGTTGAATATTGGTTAAGCCATGATCGCTATTCTTGCTCAACTCATTCAAAGTCAGAATAGCAATATTAAAATAAAATCTAAATTCCCATCACTTCCTTTTCTCTGCTCATATTAGTAAACCCACTATAAATAAATTTTGTTTAATTATTACAGACTTTAATGAAGATAAATCTAAGAACTGCAAAATATATTAAAGCACTTTAGCCCTTCCTTAAGAAATCTGAATTTAATTATAAAAGAAAAGGGAAGCTTTTAACTATTATTGCATGGAAAAAGAGGAATAATATTTATGGCATCCTAGTGATGGTTTTACAATGCATGCTAGTACAATGCATGTTAGATCTTATTAACTTTCTTGCTTCTGGGAATGATTTTATTCATGGGTTAGAATCTTAAAGGATCAAGAATTGTAAAGGAGTCCACACTGGTCTCATAAGCCTTTGTTTCAGAATAACTCTGAGCCTTAATTTCCCTCTTGAATCATCTTACAGAGCTTTTGGAATGCTAAGTTCCTGCTTTCTTGCCCCCTGTAACAGTGAAGCACTAAGTCCAGGCACAAGAATTTCTCAAAGAGACAGAACTAGTTGTTCAGAGATGTTCATTCATTCATTTAACAAATACTGAGTCTACCCCAGGTGTCAGAATTTAGGGGGAACATAGGAATATAGTGGTTCCTTATCTGCAGTTACACTTTCCCTGGTTTCAATTACCCATGGCCAACTGTAACCCCAAAATAGTGGTATTTGTCTGACTCCTTCAAGAGAGAGAGAACACATTCATATAACTTATAAAACAGTATCTTATAATTTGTTTTTATTGATCTCTTTCTGTGCCTACATTATTAAAATTTATCAGATATGTATAAATAGGAGTATATATAAGGATTCAGTAATACACCTAGTTTTAGGCATACACTGGGGTCTTGGGATGTATCACTGGCACATAAGGGTCTACTACAGTGGACAAAATATACAAGATCTTGTCCTCTTGGAGCTTATAGTCCCAAGGGGTAAATATAATTATGTATAAAGAGGCTGAATGACAACAAGTCCTCTGAAGAGGAGATACTGGTTCCTATGAGAGCCTGTAATGGGTGAATTGACTGAATTATGGGGGTTAGGAATCTCCCCAAGCATTAATGGAATCGAGGTAAAGGAAGAGCAGGAGTTAATTGGATAAATAAATAGGGCAAAAGCCTGACAGCAAGAATCAATGTGTGGGCAAGGCCCTCTGACAAAGCAAGGTCCTAACATTCTCTCTCCCTCAGCTATGTCCCAGGAAAGCAACACACACACCAATCCTGGTTCAATGGTGAATGAGAATGAAATTTATTTATCCTGGGCTAGTTACATATTCCTTCTTTGAGATGGAAATTCTTTTTTTATTGAAGATTTCTTTTTTATCTGAAAGGCAGAGTTACACTGAGAGAGAGGGAGAGACAGAAAGAGAGCTTCCATCTGCTGGCTCACTCCCCAAATGGCTGCAATGGCTGGAGCTGGACCAGACCAAAGCCAGGAGCCAGGAACATCCTCCAGGTCTCCCACATGGGTGCAGGGGTGCAAGTCCTTGGGGATTTGGGCCATCTTCCTCCTGTCCAGACACATCAGCAGATGGATCAGAAATGGAGCAGCCAGCATTTGAACCAGCACCCATATGGGATGCCAGCGTTGCAGGTGGTGACTTTACCCGCTGTGCCACAACACTGGCCCCAAGATGGAAATTCTTAAACTACAGGAAAAAGTCCATCATTAGTATAATGTCGAAGTCCCAGGTACCAGAACACACTGATATGGGAAATATTCTAGAGTTAAGAGGTTCACCAGTATTTCTCAGGTGACACCATCTACAGAATTAACCACCCAGACTATTATGGAAAAATGGAAAGCAGAGACAATTGGAATAAATAAAAAAGAAACTAAGAGTTAAAGGGGGGAATAGTCAAAACTATATTAATAGATGATTTGGGTTTTATTTATTTTTTAAGAAAGAAAGAATAAAGTTTGTCATTAAGTCTCTGTCATGGCTTGTTTCAGTCTTCCACTGCCATGTACCAAACCACCCAAAAATACAATTTATCATTTTTTGGAACTTCATTTTTCTTGAAATCCGGCTAGTGGTTCTCTTGCTCCATGTAATGCTGGCTAATACTGTCTTCAGCTGGTATGTCCAAGACAAACCCAATCCTCCAAGACTCTCTCCCCATTGCTTCTCATGATTCAGCCCAAGCTTCTTTACAACATTGCAACTGCCTTCCAAAAGGGAACTTTCCAAAAAGCCAGACTCAATGCACAAATATTTATCAAGTCTCTCCTTGTATGTCATTTGTTAATGTCCCTTGGGCTAAAGCAAGTCATATGATCAAGCTAAGACCAAAAAAAGGATTGATTCACATTTGCAGGAACAAGAGCTCTTGAGATTTCAAAAAATGAAGTCAAACTTCCTCTATGCACACATATTATTACTAAAGTATCACCAAAAATATTTAGCCTCCAACTTCTCCCTTATCTGTAAACGTCTTCCACACATCTCTACTCATTGCCACAAATATGAAAAATTTTACAAGTGTTGAAGCTCCCAGGATATTAAATTGTCCTCTTTGAAGAAAACAAATTCACTTACAGGGGAGAACTATTAACTGTACTCATCACTCAACCCATTTGTAAAAGGTGGCAAAATATTAGTATAAGCCACTGGACACTGGATTGCTATGTGTTAGAAGAAATGGCTGAAAATATTATATGAGACATTTTAATTGCCTGTAATGTTAATAACTTAGGCAATTCCAATTCCTCATCCCCATTAGTAACTACAAGTTAGCTACAGTGCTATTCATGATAGGTTGTAAGGAATCAGTTAAGGTTCAATCAGGGCCAGTGCCGCGGCTCAATAGGCTAATCCTCTGCCTTGCGGCGCTCGCACACCAGGTTCTAGTCCTGGTCAGGGCGCCGGATTCTGTCCTGGTTGCCCCTCTTCCAGGCCAGCTCTCTGCTGTGGCCCGGGAGTGCAGTGGAGGATGGCCCAAGTGCTTGGGCCCTGCACCCCATGGGAGACCAGGAGAAGCACCTGGCTCCTGCCATCAGATCAGCGCGGTGCGCCGGCCGTGGCAGCCATTGGAGGGTGACCCAACAGCAAAGGAAGACCTCTCTCTCTCTCTCTCACTGTCCACTCTGCCTGTCAAAAAAAAAAAAAAGGTTCAATCAGGGACAAAGAATTGCCACAAGTAATAAGAGAATTAGCTAGTAATTAGACTTTTTGTTAAAATCTTGGAGACAGGTGGAGAAGTCTCTGCAAGACTCTGCTTGCTTTCTGGTGATGGGCCCAAAGTGATGACAGGTGAGCAGGGCTGCCAACAGGACATAGGCAAGCAAATTGAGATGCACCAGAATCTGTCTCTCTCACTGCCCTCCCACCCTGCAGGTGCCCTGCGCCAGCTGATACCCCTCCTCACAGACAGTGCTTTCCCAGGCTGTACAGCAACTGAACAAAGAGATCCAGCAAGAGCAAGAGGAGCTGCGGTTCCAGCAGCCATGCCAGGCCAACAAGTGCCTGGGACTAGGAACAAACCCTCAGGCAAAATGGTGGCTCCTTCATATTATCTTCAAAATCTCATACAATTTCTCTTGGGGCTTCTCTTGGAGCTGCCCTTAGAGCTAACCTAAAATCAAACAAGGAAGGAAATGCTGGGAAACCTACTTCCGACAAACTAAACTGACCCAGAACTACAATAACTATGCCCAGTACTCATCAGACATGAAGTCACTTCTTGCCCAACAGACTGATCTGGGATCCAGTTAGAAGGCAAACAAAACCCCAGAAGGTACAGAAATTGGTACTACTGAATTGCTGATGCCTGGTTTCAATTGACTGGAAATGTTCTTGGTAACTTGAGCCTTTTGTAGGGCAAAGAACAGAGTGTTCTTCCTTCACTCATGCTCTGACAGAGAGGCGGTAAGAAACAGATTTTGGAAAAAAAAAAAAAACTGAGAATGCTTTTTATTTTATTTTTGCCCGAGAACAATACAAAGAAAGAGAAATTGGTCAATATCAAAATTGGCAAATACTCATAACTTACTAAAAGTCAATTAAAAAGAATAGTGAGTATTCTCAGAGTCATGGTCCCACTCATCCTTCTCATGAGACCTTGAAAAATGATACAATCCTCTAACACAAGAATTTAATGTAAAACAAAAACTATAAAATTAAAATCTAATTATGTTACATATGTGAGGAACTTTTTTTAAAAAATTCTTCATTTGGTGAATTTTCTCTTCCATTTAAAACTGTCCGCTCCTTTCTTCCTTATCTACCTAACCATCTCTTCAGCTTCCACAATATTTCTCTGCAAAAATGCCCCAGAATCCCCTCCTTAGACTCCACCAGGCAATAGCAATCATTCCCTTCTATGAGCTACCTCCATAATTTGTGAATAATTTAATCTTTGCCATAGATTATAATTTGATCATCCTTACATGCACCCCATTATACAAAGCAAGGTTCTTGAAAGCAGGGTCATGTCCCATATATTTGTTACCAGGTGCAGCACAAGATACACACATCAAAAAAAATTGCAGGATTGCCACTGCCACTTTATCATGTATTTTGTAGATGGGAAATCAAACCAAGTCAATAGCAGAAAGAGTGAAATTCGAAGCACTTCAAGTACAATTTCTTCCAACACCTCATCATGTCCTGTTATCATTAGCTTCTTTTAGGGCTTCTTCTAGTTTAAATTTGCAGTTTACTTCACATCCTTTCCCAAAATCTCAGGCCAAGAGTCTCTCTGGTTCTTTTCCCCTTTGACATTCCCTACCTCCATTCTGAATCTAAGAGAACTCTTAGTTTGGATTTCACGCCATCTCACAAATGTTCCTCTGGTCGCTTTTCTTTTGTAGGGGCTTTCCCTCCCTACCTAATGGCAAACGAGAGGTCTCCAAGCTCCGCAGCGCTTCTACCATTCTTTTCTACCTGTGTTCCACCTTGGCAAGCTGCTCTCACGCCAGAGGCCCAGCTACATCAAGAACCTCCTTTATGTATTCTCCCATGTTCTCCCTGAGATCTGTTCTAGCTTCATGCAACAGTGGTGACAGGAAAATAATGAATCATGGCAACTTCAAACATCTTTATCTTTATTGTTTTACTTTTCTCACCTTCCTTTTGCTCTACAGGGAAAAGATATTCCAATGAAGAAAAGAAATTGTGGATTAAATGGGAACCATGACATTTACTGAAATGACCATGCACTTGTAATTTAAGGGGTAAAAATATGGTGGCAGAAGATAAGAGTTTTGCTTTTCCATCTGCCATATGTTAACTGTGGGAAGGTTACGTTTTGTGCTCCAAGTTCTCCAGTGAAAATTACAATTAATAACATACTCAGGAGTCACCATTTTTTTAAAAAAGATTTCATGACTAATACATCAGTACAAAAATATTAGATGCAGTAGAAATGCTAACTTATGTTCTAAAAAAGAGAACAGTTATCAAAAAAAGCTGTGTTTTGACCTTTCTTTGTTTGAGATGTTCTCCAACTTTGAATTACTGGTTCTTTTCAATTTTTGGCTACAGATTTAATACCAAAGTATTGCTGATAAACTAACAGACATTCAAGGATAGAGCACTTTTTATTTCTCATAGGATGGTGGGGAGGGAGGCCTTCCCCAAAACAACTCATTGCCTCACTAAATTTCTGCAAGTACAGATTTCTGAAGCAATTTCAGCTAATCTCAGGAGATGAATTAAATGGCTCTTCCTTAAAATATGCTTGAAGTGTTTGGGTCAATTCCCTTCCTAGTGATTTAAAGAAAGTACCCATTGTTTTGCTTGTTAGTGGAAATAGCACTAATATTCCGTTCTCATTCAAAGCCTTTTAAAAGCTTCACCCCAAATATAAACGGAAGTAACAGAAATTATCCAGAATGTTGCAATTATAATATCCTTGTATATTTCTTCCTTTCCATTTCATATTGATTTAAACATACCATAATTTCTCTTCCTTCATTTAGACCAAACAAGAATTAGAGGACACCAAATCCAAAGATATCAATAATCAAGACTAGATAGGATAATATTGTCGCTCCCCCTCTTCGTGGAGGAACGACACAGGACCCTGCGCTGTTCTTTTGTCTGCTTGGCCCTCCCCGGGTTTGCTGCTGGTTCTTCCCGGGTTGGCTACTATCCCTTCCACCTCCGTGGAAGGGCAGTTCCCCCTGGCCAAATTCCCCACTTCCGCAGGGGAGCGGCACACCGCCGGCCGGCTCTCTCGGGGCTGCACAGGTGTTCCCTTAGATGTTCCCCTTAGATGTTCCCCGGTGCATGCCGTCTCTCTCCTCCTTTATAGTCCTCCTCTGCCAATCCCAACTCGGCTGCCCACACGCCGAGCACGCTGCTCTCCTCCAATCAGGAGCAAGTCCTACAGTCCATTGGCCGAACTGGAGGCAGCTGTGTAGAAGCTGTTTTCTTCTCTCCCAGCGCCATATTGTGGGAGAGCAGATGCATAGAACAAGTCCTAATTCCAGTAACTTAGTCTAGTCCGAATTGCTCCCCACAAATATATGGTTCAGGAACGCCAGCTTGGACAGATGAAGGCCAAGGACGAGGCATACTCCACCCACACTGTGACACGTTGGCACTGGATTGCTCCCCAACCCACTTTGCCTCAGACTAAAGGTGTCTTCCCAGTTGTAAAAGAGGGAGAGGAAAATATCACGAATTAAAATAAAATTACCAACATTAAGGAAAAGAGAAGCTTGTCAAATTCAGTTATAGAAAAATATAGTCATCCTGGCAACATCTGAGTTTGCAGCTCATAAGTGATGAAAATCCACAGCACAAAGATTTTGGCTGGCTGACTGTGAATAAGAAAGCTTAGGTAGTGGAAGATGGCCCAGGTCCTTAGGCCCCTGCACCCGCGTGGGAGACCTGGGGGAGGCTCCTGGCTCCTGGCTTTGGATCGGCACAGCTCCGGCCGTTGCGGCCAATTGGGGAGTAAACCATCAGATGGAAGACCTCTCTCACTCTTTCTCTCTTTGCCTCTCCGTGTAACTCTGACTTTCAAATAAATAAATCTTTAAAAAAAAAAAAATAAAGAAAGAAAGCTTAAGACAGGGGCCATTTGGATATTTATAACATCTTGCAGATCACACAAAACTATCAACTTAAAAATCAGCATGCTATACATTTCTTGAATTTTGAGTCCTGCTGTGATTGCCTTGGCAAGGCCAGATCAAATGATTTTATGGGCCACACATTCCCCATCCTTGGCTTAGAGGTTTAAGGCAAATGACAAGGCCCAGCAGGTATGATACTGGAAAGCAAAGCCCAGAAAAGCGGAGGAGCTGCTCCAAAGTCTCAGGAGGTAGGCTTTAGGTTTGAAGTGAAGAAAGCAGTAGCTGCTTAAAGAGAGAATAAATGGAAGTGTCTGACTGTGTAAGTAGCAACTTTTATAATGCCACATAAAAACAGCAAGAATTTTTTCCTCTAAGAAGTTGCTAACATTTATTCTTGTCATTATGTAAGTGAATTTCATCTTCTATCTATCCACATGCTCTCCTCAATTCTCAAAGTCCGTACCAATTGACTTCTATGCTTACTGCCTTGTACATTTCTCCCTTGGAATTTACAGTCACCTTGGCAAACACGATCGTTTCTATGGTCTCTGTTCCAATATCCTCATGTCTTTGTTTTTATCTTCCCACTAGTATGAGTATTCTGCAGAAATACACCTTTGGCAAGAACTGTAAAGAGAGTTGAAGGTAGTAATTTTTGGAAAGACATGAAGTGCAAATATTTCACATAAAATGAGGCAGATGTTTTGACAATCAATAAGACAGAGATAATAATACCTCCCTACTACTTAGGAATCTTTTAAAGTTCTCCATAATCACAAAATGAGCTTTCTCACCCTACCCAATATGATTTTCCACTGTTCTCCCAAGTAAATTATCTACCATAATGTATTTTTCTACTATAATCTTATTCATTATATGTAAGAGTTTCAAATATTGGTAGCTCTAATTACTATCAGGTCATGTATATCACTTTGTAGCCAACATTCAAAACATTTCCACTCATAAATTACATTAGGCAGCATGTCAAATGTCTAAATCACTTAAATAGTGAAGAAAAAAGTTCAATCCCTTAGCCCAAAATGTAACTTCTAAGAGATAAGAGTTTAAGAACAGGAATCTTGAGTGCTTTGAAATTCATACAGAACCATTTCTGGTGCTTTACCAAACCAACACTTTAAAAGCTCCCCTTAGAAATTTTTTTTCTCCTCCTTATTAATTAATTTTTCTTTCCTTTGAGACGCTAAAGAGCAGCTGGATTGTGCAAGTTGAAGCCACTGGTGTGAAAGGTTTTGGTTTTGGTATTTTTTTTTAACCATTCTGACCCAATAATATGTGTTAGCAAAGGCTCTCAACACTTGGCAAGAGTAATGTATTAGATATCTGAACTATCCTCCCCAGCTATACAAAAGAGCTATCTAACTTTCCAGCACTACAATACTTTAATTCACAATACTTATGCTTTAGGGGACTAGAAAATTTGTCTCTAAGTTAAGTGATCATAGGAGTTATGAGGTATTAATTATACATAATAAAGCTTTGGGATCATATAAATTGAACTAAACCCTAAAGTAGACTGATACATAATATATTCCATATTTGTGTTGGCTAAAAGAATACATCAAAATCTAAGATTTAGAGTCATCACTCAGGTAGACTCAAAAAGGCCAAGGCCCATTTTCCAGATTCATTACCAAATACTTAACTGATATTCCCTGGCTCAGTAAAGGCTGAAAGTCTACTGCACAAAGAGATCAATCCTCCTTATTGTGTTGTCCTCCTATTCTAATCCCTAGGAGAAAAAAAAGATAGGGAATGATAACGAGATTTTTTGTATCAGAAAGTAAACTGATATAGATGGATACAAAGAAATATAATGGCAAAACTTCTACAATTCCTATGTACACTTTCATTTAGGTAAATAATTTAAACAATTTAAGACAAACAAGAAAAAATAAAGGACAGTTAATAAGGCCTAAAAGACAAATAAATATCTAAGTTTTACTATCCAAGGATAATTTATTTTTTGTAACAGTATGTAAGGTACGATGGATTTTTCAAAATTATAGTTAAATAGCAAAGATATAGCAAATAATATAAAAGTAATGTTACATCTACCACTTATATGACTTAACAGAAGAGGAGGAATAATAAAATAGCATGCATAAAAAACATTTTTGTTGCTTTTAGGCCTTGCCATAATCAATAATTTTGGAGTGCTAATTTAGAAAATTATATATCTGGTGCCAGAGATGTGGAACAGTGAGTTAAGCCGCTGCCTGCTACGTTGGCATCCCATATGGGCACTGATTCAAGTCCTGGTTGCTCCACTTCTGATCTAGCTCCCTGCTAATGCACCTAGGAAAGCAGCAGAAGATGGCCCAAGTACTTGGACCCCTGCATCCATGTGGGGGACCTGGATGACGCTCCTGACCCCTGGCTTTGGCCTGGCCAGGCCCCAGCCATTGCAGCCATTTGGGAAGTAAACCAGCAGATGGAAGATCTCTCTTTATCTCTGTCTCTTCCTCTATCTCTCTGTAACTCTATCTTTCACATAAATAAATATACCTTTTCTTCTAAAACAAGAAATCACATATCAAAAAAATTTTTAAGTATCCTAGCCAATAAACAAAACTAAACCCAACTAGAGCATGAATTTCAAGGTAGTTAACATAATTAATTGGTAGATATCAAAGAATAAAATTATACTAAAAATTTAAAAAGAAAAGTTTTCTATTAATGATAAAAATAAATTCAAAAATTTCAAGCATGATCATTTGTAGCTTAAATTGAATGTGGGGACTATCTTTTAAAAAAAATCTATGGGGCTAGTGCTGTGGCACAGTAAGTGAAGCTGTCGCCTGCAGTGCCGGCATCCCATTTGGGTACCAGTTCAAGTCCCAGCTGCTCCACTGCCTGTCCAGTTCGGGGCTATTGCCTGGGAAAGCAGCAGAAGATGGCCCATGTTCTAAGATCCCTGCACCCACATGGGAGACCCGGAAAGCTCCAGGCTCCTGGCTTCAGATTGGCACAGCTCCAGCTGTTGCGGCTATCTGGGGAGTGAACAACAGATGGAAGACACCTCTCCCTCTCTCTGTCTCTCTCTGCCTCTGCCTCTCCTTCTCTCTGTGTGTAACTCTGACTTTCAAATAAACCTTTAAAAATTAAATCTAAGTTACTACTTTCCAGATGCACTCACAACTACTTTAAGGAAAGGGTAAGAATATTAATAAAGACACTGTTACTTTAATAGAATTTTCATGATAAGATTCAGTCCTAAGACCTATGAACAAGCTGAATTTATCAGTTAAAAATTAAAAAGGAGTCTCTCTTGCTTTAAAACACACACACACACAAGCGCACACACACACACACACACACACAATCTTAATCCCAATCACAATAAAATGGAAATTGAACAGCAAACGAACAGGGATTGTGCATTGTAAACTCAGAAAATGAGAACATTACAATAAAAAATTTAGTGCTGGGTATTTCGTTTTCTAGTATATAGGTTTTTTATGAGTTAATAACTGTTTTTGAGAAGCTTAGTACCAAATTGATCAAGCAGAAATGGAGATATTCTGTGTCTTCATTACACATTCACCTATATTTAGAGCTTTTGGCACAACAGCAGTCACAAGGAAAATCTAGATCTGTACTACAAAAAAAATGATCTTTTGTAGTGCTTGGATAAATAAAGAGGTGGCTAAAAAAAAGTACCACTATTTCTTTCAAATGTCATAAATTACATAAGACCTCAAAACACAGTTTTATTTTTTTAAAATCCTTTCTAAAAGCAGTTAAAATGAATTAACTTCACTTGTTTCATAATAGAGAGTCTTCCCCTGATGTTAATAACAGGCATAACTGTGTGAGGTTAGCCTTTTTCACCAGAGACAATTGCTATATCACTTGAAAAGATGATGAATTCATTTTATTTGTCAAATAGTTGAATTCCACTCAAGTGCACTTAATACATTACTACATATTATAAATTGATTGACATAAAAAGATCTCCAATTGGAAATGGGGCTTTCAAAAATACAACTAGTATTAATTTCAAGTTATAAGTTTCATTCGTGTTCTAATGAAACACAGCGCAAATGGTTTTTCCAGCATCTCTGAAAGATGATCTAGTCTTTTAATGTACTAAAATCCAAGTGAGAAAATATATCGTTGAATCTAGAATCTGAAGTACAGTTTGAAAAAATTGAAACTGATTTGATATAGTCAGTTCAAACTATAATTAAATTACAAGTGGACAGCTCAGGAGTTGATAAAAGTTTTGAATTAGTCACATTTGTCAAAAAACATAAATGGAGGTGCCTGCAATATTTACATTGTGTCAGATTTTTCAGACCCAAGTGTAATACAATTCTGAAATCTTAAACCTTCAATTTCTTAAAACATTTCTGATTACTGAATAGGAATTTAAAAATCCAATGGGATTACATCTAAAATGAGGCCGTTCTTTCCACTGTTATAAAACACTTTTGATTCACAACACAAAATCTATGCACAGATAGACCTTTGGGATTTTTAATCTTTTTTTTTAATAAGGGATCCCTGCTCTTGAGAAATCTCTCTACTGGCTTTGTTTTCTTCAGTATTCCCCTTCTTGAAGAGCTTTGCTATAGATGTATCTCAGCCATGTATGCTGATTCTTTATTTTCATGTTCCCACAACTCAAGAGGCGGCTTTTTCCGATGATTACTTAATCTTTAAACATTTACTTCTGATAGGATTCTCTAACTTTTGCCTGCAACGCATCACATGTCTTCTTGGCATCTCCTAGAAGCATGGCCGTGTTGGGTTTGTAGAAGATTGGATTGTCCACTGCAGCATAGCCAACTCCCAAAGACCTCTTCATAACAATGACCTAGAATGAAGCAGAGATTAAACACAAGGGTGTGTTTAACAGATCTTGTTAGGACCTCTCAGGCACAGGAACATTGCCCTGCCTAACTCTGTCTTGTTTCTAACTGACCCTGCTTTTGTAGCTGATACATACATATTTATGGGGTATCTTATGATGCTTCTGTACATGTATACACTGTGTAATGTCCAATCAGGGTAAACATATCCATCTCCTCACTTAACATTTATTTTGATGAAACATTCCAAATCCTTTCTTATAGGTTTTTTGGGGTTTGTTTAGTGAAATATATAGTATATTATCATTATCCATAGTCTCCCTACTATGCAATAAAACCCCAAAACTTCTTATTCCTATCTTACTCTAAGTTTATATCTCTAACTTTGAACACGGTAAGCACCACTTCTTAGCACAGAGACTTCTGAAAGACAGGAGTGCTTTTAAATGTATTTTTTACCTTTATTAATTTTAATTTTTAATTTGTGCCCAGAATCCTATATCCATTAGAGAAAAGGTCAGGTTAACAACAGTATCTCAGAATGATGAGATTATAGTTAGATTAGATTTTATTATTTCTCCCTAATGTTTTTCTCTTTAAAGATTACACATATTTTCTTTTTTTTTTTTTTTTTGGTATAAAAACTTTTTTTTACAATTCTTTTAACTTTTATTAAATGAATATAAATTTCCAAAGTACAGCTTATGGATTACAATGGCTTCCCCCCCCCATAACTTCCCTCCCACCCGCAACCCTCCCCTTTCCCACTCCCTCTCCCCTTCTATTCACATCAAGATTCATTTTCAATTCTCTTTATATACAGATCAGTTTAGCATAACATATAGTATTTTCTAGTAAGAAAAACAAGTATCTTTCTATGAATATGCTGAAGATAACAAATAGTACAAAGGTTCCCCTTACAAATTCTAAAATATATGTGGTTGAGTGGGGATACAGTATCATTATTTTTTTTAACCATTTTAAAATAAACTAGGCTGGCGCCATGGCTCACTAGGCTAATCTTGCGCCTGCGGCGCCGGTACCCTGGGTTCTAGTCCTGGTTGGGGTACCAGGTACTAGTCCTGGTTGCTCCTCTTCCAGTCCAGCTCTCTGCTGTGGCCCAGGAGGGCAGCAGAGGATGGCCCAAGTGCTTGGGTCCCTGTACCCACATGGGAGACTGGGAGGAAGTACCCGGCTCCTGGCTTCAGATTGGCACAGCGCCAGCTGTAGTGGCCATTAGGGGAGTGAACCAAAGGAAGAAGAGCTTTCTCTCTGTCTCTCTCTCACTGTCTATAACTCTCTCTTTCTCTCTCACTGTCTAACTCTGCCTGGCAAAAAATAAAAATAAAAAAAAAATAAACTATACTAGAAACATATAGAAAGCCCAAAGACTAATCCAGTTTCTCATAAGGATGAAGCTAATAACTAACAGAGTGCTCCAGCAAAGCAAAATGGAATAAGCCCATCTATATAATACTGGTGTGTTTTAGACATTTATAACATATATTATGCCACTGCTGTCCTGCTGAAGGCCAAGTCAGTCCAGGCTTCATATAGCGTCAGTACTGTAATGCCCTCTGCAACTCTCAAACATCGACTACTGATGGAGGGATATTTTAGCTACACATGAACAAACAGTAGGATATAAAGTCACATATGTACAAAACTGCAGGGACAGTGTACATTTTGTTATTCTGAACCCTAAAATTCAGACATGATACTGGAATGGTAAACAGACATGCCTGCTGTTGGGGCAGAGGAAAATTTACCAGTCCCCAGGTTCTCCAAAATGCAACAATTTGCTTTTTCAGAAGTAATGAGCAAGAGCACAGCTTGCTTCCTCAGCCATGTTACTGTTTGGATTTCTAAATCACCTTTCTTCTAGACACTCCATAATAACACACAAATTCCTTTTCAAAAAAATTAAATGAAAAAATGTGCTCATCTTGGTATATGAAGGCGATGATACTGACTCACTGTCCCAGAGGGAAGCCATCTGCTTCACTAGACTCCATCTGGAATTCAGCCAGACTCATTCTAAAAGCTAACAGCTCCTTTTTCAGCTGTGGTTACAGATTTCGTTAATCCATCCACAAAATCTCATCTGGCTCTGCTCAGGAAGAGGGCATTCCCTCAGGTTCTCTGGTGGCCAAAGAACAGACAGAAGCTGGATACAGAGAACTGGGACCTAAACATGCTCTTACTCCTGGGCCTCTTATAGAAGATCATCCATTGTTTCTCATCAAATGACCAAGAGCATCCTGTGTGCATGTATTTGAAGTGACCTCTGGTCATCAGCAGGAAATGCAAGTCTAAACCTTTACCTGCTTGGATTTCCAGACCTCAAGGACCGGCATGCCTGCAATAATAGAGTTGGGATCTTCTTGCGCTGCTGAATTCACAGTGTCATTAGCTCCAATTACAAGAACCAAATCAGTGTCTGCATAAAAGAATGAAGAGAAAATATAAAACTCACAGTTGTCGTTTTCACTTCCTTTCAGGCAAATTATTGTGATCTGACTTCATAATAATAATAACAAAAGCACTTGTAAAGGCATTGTCAAAGAACTCTATTATAGAGGTTAGGCAATCTAGTCAATGTCACACAGCTAAAAAGCTTCACTGAATGTGAGCCTTTGGACTAGAGTCTGCATTAGTTTACTTCCCTTCACCCAAAGGATCTACCTAATTAACCTGACTTTATAATTCCCTTATTATCCCAAAATGATCCTGTTGGTCACATGATTTTAGAAGATTTGCATCCCATTTTGAACTTTGAAATGCTCAATTTAGATGCAATCTGATGCCTAAAAGACAATGATCGAAAAGTCTGTACTGTATTAAAGTTGCGTCCATAATTCCTGGAACTGGCTGGTTTTCCACATAATTTAGCAACAGTGAGATTTGAAAAGGGGCATAAAATTAAAATGCCTAAATTCTCTCTGTGAGGACTATAAAATAAACTACCTTAGGATGTTGCCAAAAATGCCATGTGCATCTAGACATACACACGATTTCTTTTTTTTCCCTAATAAACAATTTTTTTTAAGTTTACAATGGATACTTGCCAGAGGGAACTGGTTTAATTTTAACAAACATGATCTTGGTCCAAATGTCATTACCATCCAACATTTACCCAATGACAGTTATAAAATATAGCACCTTATCTAATAAAGTCCTAGTACTTAAGAAAGAAATAACAGAAGAAAGGAAAACTAGCTCACTGATCACGAACTGATACAATGGGAAACTAGTAAGTGTCAGAAACTGACAAGAATCACATTAAATTATCAACAGAGGCATTTTTGTGAATGAAGAGTTCAAGGTTGAGTACCTACATAAAAGCCACAGCGACTGAGCATTAGGACCTGGATTCAAAAGCCCGATCTGCCCTGTTCCTCACTTGGCACCCCTGTACCATGCTCCAGAATGTTCCTTATCCTTCAGCTCCTCACAGGAGAATATCTACCCAGGCTGCTTACAAATCTTTTGCACTTTATTCAAGATTGCTTTTCACATATTTAAATTTACTGCACATCTACAATGTACAGATTGCTCTTTATCTGAACAGTAAGCCTGCACTGATTCCACGATTTATATCCTTAGTCTGGAGTTGCTTTGTTCACACTAAGAATATTTAAACTTCACCACCATCCCCATCACTTACCTGGGAAATCATGGTTGATCTCATCCATTTCCAACACAATATCATATGGCACCCCAGCCTCAGCCAGCAGCACATTAAGCTGGCCAGGCATTCGGCCTGCAACTGGGTGAATTCCAAACCTAGACATGAAATAAATGAACAGCTGGATTTACTAATAAGCCAAAATGCACAGAGACCCCACTATCACCCCCAAATCTGCACACTTTGTCCTTGGCACCTCTGCTCTCTCCTGGTACTATCTAATCTCTATAAGAAGAAATAGAATTAGTTCAGATATGTGGTCAGTCTCCAAATAGTTGGAGATTTAACATCTTAGCATATACAAACTAAAACTTCCCTCAGAAAAAAATAAAAGTGTAACTTTGGAACCTGATTCTTCCATAAATATTTTAATCAAAATGAACTTCCAACAATATTAATAAATAATATCACCTTAAATTTAAAAACATTGTGTTTTCTCATGGTGCTTTCCCATAAATCTTGACTCTTTGAACAGAAATTAAGTCAATCTCAAATTAAATGTTTGCCATGAAAACAATCAGCATTATCCCATCAAAAGCTGATTCTACATTCAACTTAAACCTCTAGTTCAAAGGCAAGAAAACAAAATATCATAGTATACATCATGTTAAAGGTCTACAATGTGGAGTGGGCCTTGGGTATGGCAGTTAGATTCCACTTGGTATGCCCACATGGCCACATCCAATATCCAAGTGCCTGGGTTTGAACCCCAGCTCCACTCCTAATGCTAGCTACCTGCTAACACATACCCTGGGAGACAGCATGTTATGGCTCAACTAGTTGAGTTCCTGCCATGCACATGGGAGACCTGGATTGAGTTCCTGGCTCCTGACTTCAACATGGCCCAGCCCTGGCTGTTGTGGGCATTTGAGAAATGAAAAATCTCTCTCTCTCTCCCTCCCCCCCTCTCCCTCGCCTCTGTCTTTCAAATAAAAAATCTTTTCAAAAGGTCTACAATGTTTCAGAAATAATATGAAAAAATACGGTAACTCAGTCCCTAAAGTATTTTAAGGAAACCACGGGTAAAACATAATCAGAGCTCCATAGTAAGGCAAAGGAAACTGAAGCATCAGAAATTTCGTTCAACCAACAGATATGCAGGTACTTCAAAACTTCCTAGAAAAATAGAATTATTAATTAAATTTATTTTAATGCAAAAATAATTTGAAATCCATATAGGTTTTCCATAATATGCATTTTCCGCAAACTTTTTGAAGATTCTCATACAAAGGAATCTTTATATAGCTTTTTCATCCAGCCTCTTGCCCACTGTATTCATCTGTCTCCTCCACACCAGATACAGTGCCTGACACACAGAAAGGATTCCACAAAAACTGATTTCCCTGATGCAGGGTAACTAATAGAGTACCTAAAATGTAACGTATTGGAGTGAAATGGACATTTTGAGATTCAATGATTGTTTACAGCTCGTCTCTTCTGTTAAGGAACAGTGTTTTTTTTTTTCATAACATTTGTTGAACTCTCTTACTTAATGTAGGGTTAACCTTAAGAGTATAAAGTAAACCGAAAACAGATCTTTGTAAAAATTCAGAGTTGGAATAGGAGAAGGAAGAGGAAGAAGGGTTGAAGCGGGGGTGGGAGGGAGGATGGAGTGGGAAACAGGACTATATACCTGAATCTGTGGATATGAAATGCATGAAACTTGTATACCTTAAATAAAATTTTAAAAAACACTGAATGAGTGAATAAATTCAATGAAGAAATGCACTTTACAACATTTCTTGGCAGGAAGCCATCCAACCTCCGCTTAAATACAGTGGCCAAAAACACTCCCTTCAGTAACCACAACCTTACTCCCTCCTTTGCTACCTAAATGTCTAAGACCTTCTTTTGAAGAATACCCCCACCTCATTAGCTAGTCAAGATGCTGTGATTAGCAACCTATTCTACACACTGTGGTTAGAAACAAAGACTTGGGGATGGAAGAAGGATGAAAGGAAATACATTCTGGCTTGGCTATCGAGAGGAAAAGAGAAAAAAAAATGAGTTTAAATTTTAAAAGTCAAAAATTGTTAAGAAAAAAGTACTGGCATATTTAAGTATCTCTCCTGAAATTATCTGCAATTCACTTTTTATGGAGATGAATGCAGTATAACACTCAAAGAGTTTTTTTTTTTTTAAGTGTTTTTCAAGATAAATTCCAGGGTAAACACATACAATCACAAATAGGTTACTCTATAATTGTGGAATGCTTTGTTTGGTACATTTTCTGTGGAGATGTCAATGGATATAGTACTCAACCTGTGAATATTCTGAAGGTTGAAATAAAAATAATATATGTGAAAGAAATTTATTCCATTCTAGGTCTATTCCATAATTAGACTATAGAGACATGCATGTGTGTGTATACATTCACATATATCTTCATTTATGTGACTATAAATTCATATCAATCCAAAGAGAAATAAATTGTATGTGGGTGTGCACGTATAGATAAACATATATAGAATATTATGCCAAAGCGAAACCTCATCTCATTGTTTGCCAAGGTCTGTAGTTTTCTCATCTAGAAGCATCATAAATCTATTCTCTCTTTTTATGTGGATTCCTTCCAGCTATCCTAGCATGCTTACCAAGCAAAAAAGTCTTAAGTCTGTTCTACTGTTTAGTGAATAGCGGGACTTCCTGACTCACTGCTTGTCCTAGTTGCCTGTTCCTATTTTGTCAACATCCAATTTAAACCTCAGTCCCCCAAAATGAAGGCAATGTGCTGAATGTGATCTACATGCGTACAGCACAGCAGCAGGAAAATCATGTCCTCAAAGCCTTCACTGATAAAGCCAAAGTCTGCCTGAGCATTTATGGCCGCCACAACACTGCTGGCTCATATAAAACGTGTAAGATGCCCTCTTACTTTCCACAGGGACTGCTGCCAAGCCAGGCCTTTTTTAAAAAAAATTTATTTATTTATATGAAAGGCAGAATTACACAGAGAGAGAAGGAGAGGCAGAGAGAGAAAGAGGTCTTCCATCCACTGGTTCACTCCCCAGTTGGTTGCAACAGCCAGAGCTGCGCCAATCCAAAGCCAAGAGCTTCCTCCAGGTCTTCCCATACAGGTGCAGGGGCCTAAGGACTTGGGCCATCTTCCACTGCTTCCCCAGGCCATAGCAGAGAGCTACATCGAAAATGGAGCAGCTGGGACTCGAACTGGCACCCATATGGGATGCCGGCACTGCAGGCAGCGGCTTTACCCGCTACCCATGAGGCCTTCTGACTCTTAACACACAGGCCCTTCTAAGAAGAGATTAAAGGCATGGGAATTAAACCCCTAATTCAGTTCTGACACTAACTACCCAGGTTGAATGTTTCACTCCACAAGTTTGGGGATTTAGCCTCACAAGACTGTCCCCACTGCAGATGCCAGTCATAAGGCCCAGATTGACGCCTTTCCTTTGGACCAGTCAGATCCTCCTCTGCTTTGATAATCTGCTAGAGGGGGCCAGGACTGTGGTGTAATGGTTTAAGCTGCCATCAGCAGTGCCAGCATCCCATATGGGCACCGGTCTGAGTCCCAGCTGCTCCACTTCCTACCCAGCTCCCTGCTAATGTGCCTGAGGAAGCAGTGGAAAACGGACAAAGTCTTTGAGCCCCTGCCACCCACGTGAGAGACCCAGATGAAGCTCCTGGCTCCTGACTTCGGCCCCGGACCCAGACGTAGCAGCCATTTGGGGAGTCAAGATGGAAGATCTCTCTCCTTTCTCTCTCTCTCTCTCTCTGCCTCTCCCTGTCTTGCTGTAACTCTTTCAAATAAATAAATAAATCTTTAAAAAAATTATAAAGATAATTTCCTAGGATAGCCCACAAAACTCAGAGAAACATTTTATTCACATTTAATGACTTAGTGAAAAGGGTGCAAGTCAGGAACAGCCAAATAAGGAACTTGCATGAGGTCAGATCTGGGGAACAGTATTATGAGCAGATTTTGTGAGCCAGACTCCAAGCCCTCAACATTTCCACCAACCCAGAAGCTCTCTGAACTTTGTCATTTAGGGGGTTTTATGGAGACTTCATTACATAGGAATAACTGATTAAATCATTTGGTCACTAACTGGACTCCATCACCAACCCCTCTCCCTTCCTTGGAGACTCCAAGGCGAGGCTGAAAGTCCCAACCTTCTCATTACATGGTTGCTGCCTCTTGCAAAAATCCCACCCTGGAGTTATCTAGGGGCCCACCAAGACTCACTTTTATTATTTATTTATTCAGCATAAATTCACATGTTATCCTAATTGGGAAATTCAGAAAGTTTTAGAAGCTCTATGTCATGAATGGGAAACAAACATCAAATATACATTTCATATGATCTCAGACAGCAAATGGAAATGAACAATACAGAATGTACTATCAATAATCTAAGTCCCTTAAAAGGAATCTATCTGCTCTTCCCTCAGTGGGTTACCTGCAGAATAATATTAAGGACATTTATTATTTTACTCCACAATGTGGTCAGCCAGTCTTGCCATCTTCATGCAGTTTGTAAAGTCCTTTAACAACAAATTCTTCTATTATTTTTGAGAATTTAACAGGTAGTTCAACACTTAAGTAAAAGTTAAAAACAAAAAATTCCAGAGGGTGGCCATTTGGTGCAGCAGTTAAGCACTGCTTGGGAGTGCCATGTTGGAGTGCCTGTAACAGAGTCCTGCTCTGTTCGCAGTGCCAGCTACCTGCTAATACACATTCTAGGAGGCACCAAACGATGGCTAAGTAGCTGGGTCCCCCTCACCATCATGGCAGATCTAGATTGAGTTCCTGGCCCAGCCCCAGCTGTTGAAGACATCTGCAGAGTGAAACAGTAGATAGAAGATATTCTTCCTCCTTTCTCTCTCCCTCTTCCTTTCACCCTCTCTCCCTCTCCTTCTCTCTTCCTCCCTCCCTCCATAGCTCTTTCCTTTTCTGCTTCCCAAATAAATAAAAAATAAATACAAAATTTATTTATATTAAAAATTTTTTTTAAATTCCCTGGAAATAAGATTGCTTTTTTCTTCACTAGGCATTACTATTCTAATGTCATCATATACACCAATCCAGAATTTGAATCACTCCTGACAACAATGAAGTATGGCAAAGTAGGGGCCAGCACTGTGGCATGGCAGGTAAAGCAACCTCCTGTAGCACAAGCATCCCGATTCGATTCCCAGTTGCTCCACTTCTTTAATTTTATTTATTTACCTGAGAGGTACAGTTACAGACAGAGAGAGGGAGAGACACAGAGAAAGGTCTTCCATCTGCTGGTTCACTCCCCAAATGGCTTCAATGGCCGGAACTGAGTCAATCTGGAGCCAGGAGCCAGGAACTTCTTTCTGGTCTCCTATGCAGATACTGGAGCCGAAGCACGTGGGCCATCTTCCAATGCTTTCCCAGGCCATAACAGAGAGCTAGATCAGAAGACAACCACATGGGCTAGAACCAGTGCCCAATGGGATGCTGGCACTGCAGGCAAAGGACTAACCTACAGTGCTGGCCCCTGTTCCACTTCTGATCCAACTCCCTGCTAATGTGCCTGGGAAACCAGTGGCACAGACAGCCCCTGCACCCATGTGGGATACCCGCATAAAGCTCCTGGCTCCTGGCTTCACAGCAGCCCAGCTCTAGCCATTGGGTCCATTTGGGAAGTGAACCATGGATGGAAGACCTCTGTCTCTATGTCTCTTTCTCTGTCTCTCTCTCTAACTTTGTCTTTCAAATAAATGAATAAATTTTAAAAAAAAAAAAGAAAGAAGGCAAAACACCAAAAACTTATGTTCACACTCTTTGTGTAATAACATTGAGCACTATTACAGCTGTTTTCAAACTACTCCTGAGAAAACATTTCCAAAACATTACATGGACTCTTGACTTGAGATAGCTACTTGAAAAATGTAATATTTTTACAGTGACAATAAGAGAAAACATTTGAAAAAAAATGTCTCCAGATATCAAGGTGCATGCTCATTAAATGGGAAGTATTGGATATTTTGCTAAATATCCTCTTCAATATGCATTTCACATAAAGATATAAAAAACAGGCTTAGAAAGAAAATACATGATCAATCAACAAACAAAATATATTCCTAAACCTACTGAGCATCATGAACATAGGAAAAGATAGATGAATGTAACATTTTACATAGAAGTCAGGATTTCCAGAACAACCACGTGACATTGCCCTCCCTCAATCCTATAGGAAAAATTTCTCTCAAATTACTCACCTGTGCTCTTGGAAATGTTAACAGTAATCTTGGACACTAACAATTTCTCCTAAATTGATGTAAACTACTAAACTCACAATCCCTATGTTCACCATTAACATAGGTTTCCAGTCTCTATCATGCTCTTTCCTCTTCCCAAAATCTAATTTGTGGAATTTAAGAAATTCCAAGAACATGCACCAGATGACATCTAAGGTCTGTATTAATTTCATACTGCACTGTTTAGTACCTTAAAACAACACAGATGCATTACTTTGTAGTTTTCATGATCAGATGTTTAAAATCAATTTCCCTAAGATAAAAAATCGAAATGTTGGCTGGGTTGCATTCCTCTGGAAGCTCTAGGGGAAAATTCATCTCTTTATTTTTCTGACTTCTGAAGTCTGCCCCCATTACTTGTGTCTTAAAGCTACATCACTGCAAACTCTGCTTTTACTGCCACATTTCCTTCTCTGACTCTAACCCTCTAGCCTCCCACTTTATAAGGACTCTAGTAATTACACTGGGATCACCCAAATAACCCAGACTAAACTCCCCTTCTCAAAATCTTCACTTTGATTAACTCTATAAAGGGCCTTTTGCCACAGGTTTTGGGATCAGGATTTAGACACCTTTGGGTGGGCCATTATTCAGTTTACAACAAAGTTCCTTCTCCAGTCCTAAAATTCCGTGGACTAGGGCTTCCATCTAAACTGAATAACATAATATACACTTTGTGATTTACTTTTGGATTTTGATTTTTGTATCCACCCTTGATTCCAGTTTGTTTTTGTTGTTGTTGCTTACTTTTAAATTGTTTTCAATACTGCCTTTGTCATCCTTAACTACCTACCATCTTGTTGCTTTAAGTGTTTTGTACCAAATGAGAAATCAAAGACCTCTAAATGTATTAGTTCTGTTATAACATCTTGATTAGCTGCAGACTGTATAAAGACAGTATTTCTATTTGACTAGTTGTGAAGGGTAAATAATCACCAAGCTAACCTTCATGTTACGCTGGATATCCCAAAGGACAGATCATTTTATATCTGTTCGCATAATAATTTATTACAATAAACTTTAAGACTCTAAGGTCAAAGAAAAATATATGCAAGATTATTAACAGAGAATGCCAATGTTCTGAGAGAAACAGCAGAACACGCTCAACATTGTAGAAATATATGAGCATGCTGATGAATTAATGTAAGTTTATAACAATTCTGGCCCATGTAATTGGCTAATCTCCAAAGCATGTATTAAATTAATTATTTCAGACACTGGTTGGCCATGACCAGCAATTTCCAGGAACTAATGGCCAAAGCTCATCAATTTTCCATCATCACATGAAGAATATTCAGAATTCCAATGTTCAATGCCTACCAGCCTTTCGGCTCTTTCCTTTGGACCATGAAAATTATCTTTTATTATGCAAATGCTTAGAAAACAGAGTTGGCTGTCCCTGACTATGACAAGATTCTACAGAAGGAAAACAACTACTAAAATCAGATCATAGAAAGGTCTTCCACACTCCTAAAACTTTTTTATGCAACTTCTCCTTTCCATATTGCAGTGTAAAATCTGTATTGACATGCTGTGCTCTCCCAGCTAGGAGCTTCTTAAGTACAGAAAACATGTCTTACTTACCCCACCATACCTAGTACTCTACTGTAAGAACTCAATTAGGGGCCGGCGCTGTGGTGCAGCAGGTTAACGCCCTGGTCTGAAGTACTGGCATCCCATATGGTTGCCAGTTCAAGACCCGGCTGCTTCACTTTCGATCCAGCTCTCTGCTATGGCCTCGGAAAGCACTGGAAGATGGCCCAAGTTTTTGGGCCCCTGCACCCACATGGCCATTGTGGCCAATTGGGGAGTGAACCAGCAGATGGAAGACCTCTTTCTCTCTCTCTCTCTCTCTCTCTCTCTCTGCCTCTCCTCTCTCTGTGTAACTCTGACTTTCAAATAAATAAATAAATCTTTTTAAAAAAAGAACTCAATTAAAGGTAGGGTGAAGGAAGGGATTTTGAACAATATATTGTGCCCAACAAGGTATGCTGACGCATAAACTTTATATCTCTATTTGGAGGAAGAATTTAGGGCAGTGGTTAAGAGTTCTAGATTGCTACTGCCAGGGTTCAAAGCATCTGGACCATTTACTTCTGGGTGTCTCAGTTTCCTCATGGTTACAGTGGAATAGACGACAAAACTTCTTCAGAGGATTGTTGTGAGGTTTAAATGAGATGGTTCATGCAAAAACCTTTTCGAACAAAGGGCTATATTTAGCCTAGTACCTGGCAGACATAAGCCTTTAACAAATCTTTATTACAATTATTATATTCTTTTTTTAAAAAAAGATCTATTTATTTTTTACTTTAGAGTCAGAGTTACACAGAGAGAGGAGAGGCAGAGAGAGAGAGATAGAGAGGTCTTCCATCCGATGGTTCATTCCCCAATTGGCTGCAATGGCCAGAACTGCACTGATCTGAAGCCAGGAGCCAGGAGCTTCTTCCAGGTCTCCCAGGTGGGTGCAGGGGCCTGAGGACTTGGGCCATCTTCTACTGCTATCCCAGGCCATAGCAGACAGCTGGATCGGAAGTGGAGCAGCTGGGACTAGAACCAGTGCCCAAATGGGATGCTGGTGCTTCAGGCCAGGATGTTAATTTGCTGTGCCACAGTGCCGGCCCCACAATTATGACATTCTATCAAATGCATTTTGTAATACAAATGTTCATCTGTGTTGTTTTTCAAACGCACATCTTTAAATGACCACTTAAAACAGACACACATTTTCACTTCAAAACAAATGTCAGTTTAACATAAACACTTTCTGGATGGCTTTTCTAATTTTTATCTTGAAATCTCAGTGACTATGAATTTAGTCCAACAGAAGGCAGTTCTTTGTGCTTGCAACTGTTTCAAAAGACCTGAGAAATGAGTCAATATGCACACATTCCCACTAAGATCTGAAACCAGACAAGGATGCTCACTCTCACCACTGCTATTCAATATACTCCTGGAAGTTTTAGCCAGAGCCATTAAGCAAGAAAAAGAAATCAAAGGGATACAAATTGGAAAGGAGGAAGCCAAACTACCCTGTTTGCAGATGACATGTTTCTATATATAGGGAATCCAAAAGACTCCACTAACAGACTACTGGAACTCATAAAAACATTTGGTTAAGTAGCAGGATATAAACTCAACACACAAAAATCAATAGCATTTGTATATACAGACAATGCCATGACTGAGAAAGAACTAACATCAATCCCATTCACAATAGCTACAAAAAAAATTAAATGCCTTGGTAAAAATTTAACCAAGGATGTCAAAGATTTCTACAATGAAAATTACAAAACATTAAAGAAAGAAATAGAAGAAGACATTAAAAAGTGGAAAAATCTTCCATGTTCATGAATTGGAAGAATATCATCAAAATTCCACACTACCAAAAGCAATTTATAGATTTAACGTGATCTCAATAAAATACCAACATTCTTCTCAGATCTAGAAAAAAATGATGCTAATATATGGAAAGACATGAGACCCAAAATAGCTAAAGCAATCTGAAACAAACAAACAAACAAAAAAGCCAGAGGCATCATAATACCAGGTCTCAAGACATACTACAGGGTAGTTATAATCAAAACAGCCTGGTATTGGCAAAAAAAAAAAAAAGTTTAGACCAATGGAACAGAATAGAAACTCCAGAAATCAATCCACACATCTATAACCAACTTATATTTGACCAAGGAGCTAAAATCAATCCCTGGAACAAAGACAATCTCTTCAACAAATGGTTCTGGGAAAACTGGATCACTGAATGCAGAAATATGAAACAAGACCCCCACCTTCACCTTATACAAAAATCCCAAGGGAAATGAAATCAGCATATGAAAGAGTTATCTGTACCACCATGTTTACTGCAGCTCAATTCACAATAGCTAAGATATGGAATCAACCCAGTTGTCTATAAACTGTAGACTGGATAAAGAAATTATGGTATATATACACTATGGAATACTACACAGCAGTAAAAAAAATAAAATCCTGTCATTTGCAACAAAGTATATGCATTTGGAAACCATTATACTTAGTGAAATAAGCCCATCCCAAAAAGACAAATACCATATGTTCTCTTTCATCTGTTGTAACTAATAGAGTACCTAAAACGTAATGTACAGGAGTGAAATAGACACTTTGTGATGCAATGATTTTGAACAGCTGTTGTCAGACTGTTGAGAAACAATGGTCTTTGCTTGTTTTTGTTATTTGTTGAACTCTCTACTTAGTGTAGAGTTAATCTTAATCTTAAAGTTAACTGAAAATACATCTTTGGGAAAAATAAGAATGGTAATGGGAGAGGGAGGAGGGGAAGGGTGGGAGTACAGGCAGGAGGGAAGTAGGATGGGAAGAATCACTATGTCCCTAAATTTGTATACATGAAATGAATGACATTTATATTCCTTAAATAGAATTTTTAAAAAAGCATCATTACTTTTGTTTGCAAATACAACAAATGTCATCATTGAATGAGGGTAAATTCTTCAATATCTTGAAGCAAGGAAAATTTCAACAATTTTAGCTATCTTCCTCTCTCTCAAATATGAAAATGATAAAGTCTTTTATGGAACATGATATAATTTAAAAGCTCACTGATCAATTAAGAATAGACCCAGGCATACTTTGGGAAAAAAAGGGGAATAATCTACTCTTTGATCTTCAGATTCTTATAAGTTAATCAAGAAAGAGTATAAACTAATAAGAGTATACCCAAGAACCACTCACAAATAACAAGTAACTGGGTAAAAGCTGGGGAAGGAACAATTCAAAAAGTAACATTTTTAAAAGCTTTCTTTACAATACATGATGACAGTTTTTTGCAACCTCACATTAGATCTCAGATACCACACGTTTTACAGGGATACAACAACTTGAATTTCCAAGATCACAGGCCATGGAGACAATATGTCCTGACTGGGGTACATTACAGCAGTGGTTCTTGGGCATGTTGAGTTATTAAAGAATACAAAATCATCACCACACAGACCCTACCACAACTGTTCAAACAAATGACATGTTCCTCTGCATTATGGAAATATCTAGATCTAGCTCCATTAGGAATGGTTTATTGAATTAAGCAACCAATTCAACAATAAGACAAAGTAACTATAGGGATAATTGGGTCTCTTTCTGATGTATTAAGTGTTTTCCCCATTTTGCAGCCTCTTGTCATTATAAATAATAAAAATTATTTCCACATTTTAAAAAGAAGTTCTTTACAACTTTCAATTGTCTGGTTATACATTTTGGAAGTCACTATGCAAAATATATTTCCATTCTCAAGATGTTCAAAGGGTTAACATGTTATTTTTTTTAAATCAAACTGTATACAGAACATTGATAATATTTTGTAATTCTGCATTCTCAATTCCATCATCTCACAATTTTCCTATTCTAACCTCTTATGATACTAACAAAGTAATAAAGAAACAGAAAATAAAGTGTTCAAAAACCTACTTACTCCTCTTCCTTCTAAGTCATAAATATTTATTCATCAATAAAACCTTTGTAATGAATATTTGTAATTCTGTGTTGTCTTGAAATCCATTGTGAGTAAACGGTTAACTGTCTTATACAAGAAGCAAAACTTGGACCCTTTTGCCTACTCCCAGTAGCCAATCCAGATTATCTGCCCTATATAACTACCATCTCTCCTTGTGGTTGATCCAGATATCTGCCCCACATGACCAGGGAACTGTCTGGGCCTACACCTATAAAACATACAGGGGTACTTCACACAGTTCATCAAAAAAAAAAAAAAGTAGAACTAAAAGATGTTTATTTTGGCACAAAAATTTTTGAAATCCATGCATATGAAGACTCTTCAAAAAGTTTATGGAAACAGATTAGAAGAAAAAAATAACTTTTTCTAGCAAAATAAACTTTTAATTCTACTTTTCCATAAACTTTTTGAAATAACCTCACATAGATACAACCTACAGGACTCTCCCACTGACTCCCACATCCTTCCTGTACTGATTGTATAGATATGTTACAGTGGCCACACCTAAAGTGTACCATGGCCCCTGTCTACGCTATCTAAAGCCACAATTAGAACTTCCTGCAGGTAAATTGGGTAGGTACCATCCAGGATCACAATAAAGGTTTTGGAGTGCAATTTCTCTTCCCTCCCTCCCTCTCTCTTTCTTTTGCTCTCTCTCTCCTCCCCCCACACCCCACTTCATAAGCACACGTAAATATACACACATGGGCAGCCATAGCTGTGGCAGGGTGGGTAAAGCTGCCATCTGCAGTGCTGGCAACCCATATGGGCGCCAGTCCAAGATCTGGCTGCTCCACTTCCGATCCAGCTCTCTGCTATGGCCTGGGAAAGAAGTGGAAGATGGCCCAAGTCCTTAGGTCCCTGCACCCATGTGGGAGACCTGGAAGAAGCTCCTGGCTCCTGGCTCCTGGCTTCAAATCAGCCCAGCTCTGGCCGTTGCGGCCATTTGGGGAGTGAACCAGGGGATGGAGGATCTCTCTCTCTCTCTCTCTCTCTGCCTCTCTGTAACTCTTCCTTTCAAATAAATAAATAAATCTTTAACACACACACACACACACACACACGCCCCCCACCAAGTGGTGGAACACAGCATGCTTCTTCCTCTGATATTCCCACTGGCTGTCAGCATTCCTCTTTGCTCTAGGATCTGCAGGTGATAAGATCTGCTTCTGTTGTTCCATACGTTTTGTTTTGCTGCCTCCTCTATGTCATACCCTGACCAACACAATTGAACCTAACTCTACTCCTGGTCAGGGCTCCCCTAGAGAGTGGCTATCTTGGTAGGAATAAACTTAATACAGGCCGGACAAGTACCATAAAGATGTCCACCAGTAGAAACAAGAATCCTGTCTGAGGGACACTTGGTCACAGGTCAGACATTTAGACATTAGGTCATTTTTCAGGTTAAAGAGGTGTCCCTTAAAAGGCACATTGCAAACCTCCATAACCACTTCCCCTGATACCCTGCCAGGGCTGGGCTAGAGTTTATAGCCACCCTCCTTAGAGAGGCCCTAAGATCAAAGGAAAAGAAAAATTACAACAACCTTGATGGTTAACAGAGAGCTTAAAGATCCTCCAATCTAACTGCTTCCTAAGGCAGAAATTTTTTATTTATAATGACATCAAAAACATTTACACAGTGTTCTGTCATATAACAGGCTTTAATTCTACTGTAGATTAAACAGAGTCCCTCAGGGACCTTTTGCATTCTGTTTGCAGGAGGCAATGCTCCATTCTGAGGAAGGCCCAGGAGGTGACAAAAGAATTTTTAACATATTCAATATTTTTACATATAATTATGCATTTCACCTGTGAAAAAACGTGACAGACTAAAAAGGCAAGTTTCTCCAGTTTATCACATACTAATCAGATCTGGTTAAGAGTTACAGATCACTGATTGAAAGCACAAGAGTTTTGTTTGTTAATTTAGTAAACTAGTTTGGAACAAAATCTTCTAAAACATAAAATTAGAAGGCAAGAGTTACCTAAACTATCCTTGGTGAGGAAAAGACCAAACCAGCGGGGTGGGTAATCTATTCATCTGAAAATAAATACAATGATAAAATACAAAAATAAGAAAGCTTCCAGATAGGGTGGTTGAGGCCCACAAAAAAAAAAAAAAAGGTTATGGAATTAGTGTTGGAGAAGAGGAGGGGCAGTTCTTAGTCAAAAGGACAGATACCCAATTTTCTAAAATTCAGAAAGTTCTTAGATCAAAATGTCCATACTACTGGAAGCAATTTATAGATTCAATGTGATCCCAGTCAAACTACCAACAACATTCTTCTCAGATCTAGAAAAAAATGATGCTAAAATTCACATGGAATCAAAGAGACCCCAAACAGCTAAAGCAATCTGAAACAACAAAAACAAAGCTGGTGGCATCACAATACCAGATTTCAAAACCTACTACTGGGCAGTTATAATTAAAACAGCCTTATATTGACACAAAAACAGAAATGTAGTCCAACAGAACAGAATGGAAACTCCAGATATCAACCTATGAATCGATAATCAACTTACATTTGACAAAGGAGCTAAAATCAATTCCTGGAAAAAAGATAGTCTCTTCAACAAATGGTTCTGGGAAAACTGGATCTCTGTGTTTAGAAATACTTAGCAAAGTGAAGAGGCAATCAGCAGAATGAGAGAAAATATTTGCAAACTATGCAACTGATAAAGGATTAATATCCAGACACATAAAAATGTTCAGGATCACTAGCCATCAGGGAAATGCAAATCAAAACTACAATGATATTTCAGCTCACCCCAGTTAGAATAGCTCTCATACAGAAATGAAAAAGCAACAAATTCTGGTGAGGAAGTAGGGGAAAAGGTACCCTAATACACTGTTGGTGGGAATGTAAACTTAGTACAGTGGATGATAGTGTGGAGCTACTTCAGAATGCTGAAAATAGATATACCATATGACCCAGCAATCCCACTCCTGGGAATCTATCCAAACAAAATGAAATCAGCATATGAAGGGGGAAGCCACTGTAATCCATAAGTTGTACTTTGGAAATTTATATTCATTAAATAAAGTTAAAAAAAAAAGTGATCTGTACCCCCATGTTCATTAAAACTCAATTCACAACAGCTAAGCTATGAAATCAACCCAGATGTCCATCAGCTAATGACTGGATAAAGAAGTTATGGCATATATACACTGTGGAATAATAGTCATCCATTAAAAAGAATAAAATCCTGTCTTTTACAACCAAAATGGATACACTAGAAACCACTATACTTAAATAAGCCAGTCCAAAAAGTCATATGCTATATGTTTTCCATGATCTGTGGTCACTAATAGAGTACCAAAAATGTAATGTATAGGAGTGAAATAGAGATTTTGAACTTCAATGATTGTTTACAGCCCTTGTCTCTTCTGTTGAGGAACAGTGTTTTTTTTTTTTTCATGCTACTTGTTGAACACATTACTTAGTATAGGATTATTTTTATGATCATAAAGCAAACCTTGAAAATAGATCATTGTAAAAATTTAGAGGGAAAAGGAGAGGAAGGAGGCAGAATGGTGGGAGCATGGGTGGGAAGGAGGCAAGGGTGGGAAGTCTCACTATGTTCCTAAATCTCTATACATGAAATGTATCAAACTTGTATACCTTAAATCAAATTTAAAATAAATAAAAGAAAGCAATTAATAATATTTTTTTTGACAGGCAGAGTGGACAGTGAGAGAGAGAGACAGAGAGAAAGGTCTTCCTTTTGCTGTTGGTTCATCCTCCAATGGCCGCCGCGGCCAGCACACTGTGGCCGGCGCACCGCGCTGATCCGATGGCAGGAGCCAGGTACTTATCCTGGTCTCCCATGGGGTGCAGGGCCCAAGGACTTGGGCCATCCTCCACTGCACTCCCAGGCCACAGCAGAGAGCTGGCCTGGAAGAGGGGCAACCGCGACAGAATCCGGCGCCCCGACCGGAACTAGAACCCGGTGTGCCGGCACCGCAAGGCGGAGGATTAGCCTAGTGAGCCGCGGCGCCAGCCACCAATTAATAATATTTTAAGAAAAGCAAAAAAGGCCAGCACCGCGGCTCACTAGGCTGATCCTCCGCCTGCGGCGCCGGCACACCGGGTTCTAGTCCCAATTGGGGTGCCGGATTCTGTCCCGGTTGCCCCTCTTCCAGGCCACCTCTCTGCTGTGGCCCTGGAGTGCAGTGGAGGATGGCCCAAGTGCTTGGGCCCTGCACCCGCATGGGAGACCAGGATAAGCACCTAGCTCCTGCCTTCGGATCAGCGTGGTGTGCCGGCCATTGGAGGGTGAACCAACAGCAAAGGAAGACCTTTCTCTCTGTCTCTCTCACTGTCTACTCTGCCTGTAAAAAAAAAAAAAGAAAGAAAGAAAAGCAAAAAAAAAAAAAGTGATTCAGACAAACTCACTGAAACAATTCCAAATGAAATGAAAAAAATTAAGTGTTAATTTAATTTCCTATGCCCATGAGAGTAATTCAGGCATGGAAAGCCAAGACACTCTGGGGGAAAAAAAAAAAAAAAACCCTAAATGAAAGATCTCCCCGAGTGAGATCCCAGTGGAAAGAACGGGTCATCAAAGAAGGAGGTACCTTTCTCTGAAGGGAGGAGAGAACTTCCACTTTGACTACGACCTTGTCTAAATATGATCAGAGTCAGTGAACTCAAAAGGCTTCCATAGCCTTGGCAACTCATGACAAGAGCCTAGGGTGATTACTGATGCCATAAACAAGAGTGTCAATTTGTTAAGTCAACAACAGGAGTCACTGTGCACTTACTCCTCATGTAGGATCTTTGTCCTTAGTGTGCTGGATTTTTTGAGATTTATTTTTTTTTATTTTTATTTTTTTATTTTCATTTTTTTTTTTGACAGGCAGAGTGGACAGTGAGAGAGACAGAGAGGAAGGTCTTCTTTTGCCGTTGGTTCACCCTCCAATGGCCGCCGCGGCCGGCGCGCTGCGGCCGGCACACCGCGCTGATCCGATGGCAGGAGCCAGGAGCCAGGTGCCTTTCCTGGTCTCCCATGGGGTGCAGGGCCCAAGCACCTGGGCCATCCTCCACTGCACTCTCTGGCCACAGCAGAGAGCTGGCCTGGAAGAGGGGCAACCGGGACAGAATCCGGCACCCCAACCGGGACTAGAACCCAGTGTGCCGGCGCCGCCAGGCGGAGGATTAGCCTAGTGAGCCGTGGCGCCGGCCCTGTACATTGAGATTTAATGCTATAACTAGTACTCAAACAGTATTTTTCACTTTATGTTTCTGTGTGGGAGCAAACTGTTGAAATCTTTACTTAATGTATGCTAAACTGATCTTCTGTATAAAGAGAATCGAAAATGAATCTTGATGTGAATGGAAGGGGAGAGGGAGTGGGAAGGGGCAGGGTTGTGGATGGGAAGGACGTTATGGGGGGGAAGCCATTGTAATCCATAAGCCGTACTTTGGAAATTTATATTCATTAAATAAAAGTTTAAAAAATAAAAAAAAAAGAAAAGAAAGTCAAAGACCTTAAAAAAACATTTCCTCATTCACTTTCAGAGGTACAGTTTTTTTTTTTTAATACAGAATAATACAGCCTGTTCTATGAAAGTGAATGAGGAAATGTCTGACAGGCTACAGTCACATTTTCCATCTATACAAGTGGCCTGAGACACAGAGGACACCCAGAGAGATGAGAGATGTCATCTAAAGAGGATCAGGTTAAATGATCCAATGCAAACAGCAATGCAGTCCTCCACAGAACATGTCACAACACTACATGCCACACTCCAAGGACACTAATTACACATTGGGCCCAATCTGGCTTTTCCATCACTGAACCAAATCCAGCTACCAGGCCCAGAGTAGAAACTGTATGATACTGCATGAAACTGTACTGATACTGTTTTTATTTCAAAAGCACAAGACTATGAGGAATGATATCAGAAGAAAATCTAAAATTCAATTGGTGACTAATGTTGTAGAATATTATATTCTGGCATATTTTAGAGATTCAGTTAAAATTATCCATGATTTGATTTTTCTGCTTGAATAACTTTAATGATGTTGTCGAATGGCTCTGGGAATGCATTGGCTAATGTGCATCATAAAATGAAAATTAAAAGACAGATACTACAGAATTTGAATATGAAATGGGAAGAAAGATTTTATTTATATTCTGTCATTTCACATGAATGTCTTTGAAGACACTAAGCTCAAAGAGCATATCATAACCAATACCAGAACTAGAAGTCAAAAATCACCCTAATGGTTAGAGACACTGGTTTCAGCAATAGTGAGAGTTTCTTCCTCAGGCCATTGGCATGCCTATGACGAGTTTGTATGGAGCAGGTCCTAGAATGGTATGGCTGGAACAGACCTTCTAGAGCACCTAAAGTATAGGCTTTTACGATAGCCTTCTGTTCTTTCCACCATACCAATATGCTGTGGATATTTAAAGCAAAAATACCTGGAATGAAGATTGTCACTTGCTGGGAACAAATCAGAAACTTTGATTTGGGGGATTCCTGGCAGTGCTATACAATAGATTAAACAAATGTGTAGACTAACTGAACACACATACTTTCTTTATTCTCTTCCACCAATTTCACTTGTTAACCCAATTTTACAAATTATCCAATCACATCCACCCTCCTGATACCATGTTTTTCAAGAAGGTGGGCTCAGTGCAAAGTACAAAAAAGCACATCATATTCTTTGAAAAAACTGAAAGCACTGGCTAATCCATTGCCAAAAAGTACCAGCCGTAACTATGAAATTCGGATGCAATAATCTATAGCTGTTCTCTTACGAATTAGCATCTGCATCACACAACGGGGTGATCAGTATTTTCAATGCAGAATATTCTGAAGCCTATTAACTAATCCACCAGTCAATGTAAGCTCTACAAGACTAGGAATTCTGATTTGTTGTAGTCAAAGATGCATCCCCAGGTCAGGGAATAGTATGTACCCGAAGTACTATAAAATTATTTGTTCATCAAATGGTCATTGATTTGGACAGTCATGTCTAAAAAATAAAAGCACTACAAAGCTGACAGGAAACTGCTAAACACTGTCTATTTTTCTGCTCAAAAACTATGCCAGCTTTTCAATCTCATCTATTTTATAGTCTCTTCAGAAGCCTGTGCCTTTATTGCTTTACAAATGTGCACGCCTTGGATCTTCTTCCATCCAAAACATAACAAATACAAGAAAGCTAAACTTTGTTTACTTGAATCACATGAAATCCATGAAACACAGACAAATCTGACTAGATGTACAAAATAGCATCTTCAAGCATCTTCAAAGTATTGATTTCTTCATAAAAATAACATATTTAAACCTATATATATGTTGTACAAGAATATAAAAATTTAAACTGCAAATATCAAAGGCAATTAGATGAGTTTGGATAGAGGATGAAATACATATATACAGAGAGAGAGAGAGAGAGAGAGAGAGAGAGAGAGAGAGAGACTTCTTAGAGCCATATAAAATTCATATTATGAGTAGTATAAAACATTTAAAATATACCAGATATACCTGGGCAGCTAATTACAACTCTCTTTAACATCGTTAACCTATTTCTACACTATTTGTATTTTTATTAGCACACTACCACATTAAATAATTCATTCATTGATGTGTGTGTTTATAGATTGGTTTTCTTTATAGCTATAAGCTTTTGAGAGCATCAACTAGGCTTACACATTATTGTACAAGCTAACTACAAAAGGTTCATGGAAAATGGAACTAAGATAAGTTTCACGGTAGAGGTTTGGCATAACAGTTAAAGTACCACTTGGTACAAATGCATCCCATCCCAGCCCTGATTCCAATTCCAACTTCCTGCTGAATGACTGTTCTGTGAGACAATAGGTAATAGCTCAGGTAGGTAGGTCCCTACCATTTACTTGGGTAGTGATTTACTCCAGACTGAGTTTCAGGTTCCTGGCCTTGGCCCATCTAGCCATGACTACTGTGGGCACCTGGAGAGTGAACAGTGGATGGGGGCATGTTCTCTATCTCTATCCTATCCCTATCTCTGTCTTTCAAATAAATTGAATAAATATATAAATTCTAAGGAAGTAATTAACTTTTAAAAAAAGAAAAATATTATTTCTTGCAAAAAATTTTGAAATCCAAGCATATGTGCAATCTTCAAGAAGTTTATAGAAATACAAATTATGAAAAAACTATGCATGGATTTCAAAATTTCTTTGTACCAAAATACATTTATGATTGATTCCCATTTCCATAAGCTTTCTGAAGCATTTTTATTCTTTAAGTTCCCATAATAATAAATCCCTATTTATAAATTATTAACATGCAATCATAATGTCAATAAAAAAAGATTAAAAGTATTTTCATAATTCAAAAGACCTCTGTGATAATACAAGCAATAATGATTTATACAAAGAAAATCAAGAAGTGATTAATTACAAAAGCAAACAAAACATTCATCCCTTTCTAACATTATCTCTGCTTTATAATAAAAAGCTATCATATTCATATAATCAAACAAAGATTGGGAAGTAAAGAGAAAATAAGCTTGACCTCTTGTTTCCTAAAATTTTGTCATAAAATGCTTTCAGAGACCAAACGTAAAATGAGGCAAGCTGCACAGCCATTCTGTACAATCAAGAAATAATATTTTGGCTACTAAATAAAGGCTAAGTCCATGAACTTTGATGACGTTCTAAAACGAGTTCTTGTGATGAAATGTCATATGCTCCATTATATAATCTGAGCTCTTTGTGAGCATGTTATGGCTATGGCCAAGGTAAAGAAAAACAGGAGTGTCTCTAAATCAATCATGGGCCATGAAACCCGCCAGACTGCATGACAGATGTAATTTTTCTTGGCACCACTTGGGCATAACTAATTGATGACAATCGTATGTCCACTCTGGCACATTTCCACAGAGGATGTGTGTGAATATGTCACCACATCTGGATGCTAAGCATGCTGGGGTCCTGAGGCACAAAGATGTACTAAAACCAGAGGCCCAGCAGCTGTACTCAATGAACACCATGGGAGCTCCACGGAGTGATGAAAGGACTAAATTACTGCAAACTGTAAATACAGATTTATTTCATTAAAATACGAGGTAACTGCTGCAGCCATCTCTTGCTCAGACATCTGCCTCTCTAAAAAAAAGGAAAAAAGTTCACAACTGTATATATGTGTGTGTGTGTTACACATATACATACATATATTTATGTCCTAACTTCATAAAGAATTGCATTTCCCCCCATAAAAATATCATGGCATATACATAAAGTAAAATCAACATTTTTAGGAATCTGTAAACTACAAAAAAAAATTCATGCAGGAACTACAAAAGAGAAAAGGGAAAGTATCATGGTCTACTATTATCATGTTAGCAAGCACAGTCCTTTACCATTTAGTTCAAATTTAAGATTTACATAACCTGCTACAAAGTCCATGTTGAAAACATATTATGGTAAAAAATATACATATATGTATATATGTATACATATATGTATATATGTATACATATGTATATATATATACATATATATATACAATATATCAATGGATAATTTCATCTTTAATATGAAAGACAGATTAATATAAATAGCTAATATTTCCTAATTCATAAATATGGAAATTAGATTGAATAACAATTTTCTTCTGATCTTAAATGATCAATTATTAATGAGTTTATTATTAATAAATTATTTGAACAAACCGTGTTAACAGTCATGTGAAACAATGAAAAGCTCTCTCATGAATAATCTTTTGTTATATTCACAAAATTACTTCAACAGAAAATAATTTATAATTGGGAAACTATTCACAAACATATTCGCAATCAAATACCTCTCATAAGTTTTAGGTCAATTAATTAATATTCTCATGCAGAGTGATAGAAATCATCCTATAATGCCACTCTATATTTGTCAGAAATTAAAAATTTATTTCTTATCCCTTTACTTTTCAGATCATTTTTCTTTAACTGTCTTACTCATTTCTTTTGCATTCTGACTTCCTTCAAGCTACCCACAGTGTTATGATGCTCTTCTCTACATCCATTCATGGAACAATGGACAGATTCTGCAGGATATCTAATTGACTTTGGCTGATCAATGGGTAACAAGAGGTGTGTCAAATTATTCATTCCCTTCCCTAAGGATAACTAAGATATGAAAGCCATCTTCTGTTTTATTAAGATTGCCATTCATCCTCTAAACATTTATGTGGTGGTATAATACATTACTAATACAATAGACTTTTTCACATGTGGACTGAATAATGAAAACAATTTCTTTTTAGGAAATCATAAAAGGTTCTTCAACACATCTTTCCACATGTAGGTCTGCAAACGCTCTAAGTGGCAAGATTATCATTAACATGGAAGCACAGCTTAATATCCTGCATGAAAATAGGAATGGGTAACTAAAAGGAAGCCTATTATGCAAAATTTAAAAATGAACTCAGTAATTTTTCTCATCTTCTATCTTCAAGCTACCTAAGAGTATTTCTTTTTTTTTTTTTTTTTTTTTTTTGACAGGCAGAGTGGACAGTGAGAGAGAGAGACAGAGAGAGAAAGGTCTTCCTTTGCCGTTGGTTCACCCTCCAATGGCTGCCGCTGCAGCCGGCGCACCGCGCTGATCCGATGGCAGGAGCCAGAATCCAGGTGCTTTTCCTGGTCTCCCATGGGGTGCAGGGCCCAAGCACCTGGGCCATCCTCCACTGCACTCCCTGGCCATAGCAGAGAGCTGGCCTGGAAGAGGGGCAACCGGGACAGAATCCGGCGCCCCAACCGGGACTAGAACCTGGTGTGCCGGCGCCGCAAGGTGGAGGATTAGCCTATTGAGCCACGGCACCGGCTCAAGTTACCTAAGAGTATTTCTAAACATGGAAATCATCCATATCATAGGTTACAGGCCCACCATAAAACAGTATTTTGATTTTTTTAATTAAAAAACAACTCTCCAATGGGGAAAGAGAGGAGGTGGGTGGGAAGACCAAGGTGATGGGGTTTGTGTTAGCCTATTTCCATAATAAAATGACTAGAAATAAAGGGGAAAAACACAATATTTTGACCTCATGTACACTAAAGGTTACACGAAGTGGTGGGAGAGGGTGAAAGAGAAAAGGAAGGATGGGAAGGAAAGGAAGGAAAACAGCTGACACCAAGACAATTTAGGTAACCCTCAGATTACCATCATCTAAGTCTTTTTACCACCATTAATAACTGGGACAATCAAGCCAAAGATTGAGATTATGCATCCATTCCAGCACAGATACTCTAATTCTAGGCACTGTTTGGCTGATCTTATTAGCTGCCCCCAGATACAAGGATATGGTTGACATCTAAGAGGGTTTTTGATAGCAGACATTAACATTTGTTAGCATCTGGTAACATGCTAATGAGTACGTTAGTTCTGGTTGATGAGCTGTCCTGTGTCTCTGACTTAGTGTCATGTCAACTCAGCTACTAGTGAAGCAGCCTCCCCACAAAGTGGGCAACAGTTGGCCTCTAGGAAAGACTCTAGACTTTCTTTTCCCTGATACCTAAGTTATAGCGGAGTTCAGAATGGAGACCCAGAGGTGAGCAGGATAGATGAAAGTACCACAATGGTCACCAGGTTCATCATTCTATGTCCTCATTGTTATATTTCCTCAATCCCTTCACCCAGGTCATGGGGGATAATCTAAAAATGTAGAGTCCTGGACTCCAATGTTTTACTGAGTATCCTCCCAAGAGCAGACTCCAAAGCCCAAATGCAAATGGCAGAACAGCAGCTGCTCTAATTCATATTTCAAACATAGTATGGCCTTGGAGTAGGAACATTTTTCAGAAAGCCTTTCTTTACTTTCCCCAGAAACCTTTTATTTAAAGAATACAAACTTCATATATTTCATAACTACAACTTTAGGAACATGGTGATTCTTCCCACTATACCTGCCCTCCCACCCACTCTACCACTTCTCTGCCTCCTCCCTCTCCTATTCCCATTCTTATTTTTTACTAACATCTATTTTCAATTAACTTTATACACACATGATTAACTAACTCTATGTTAAGTAGAGGTCAACAAATAGTATGGAAAAAGAAAAAAAACTTCCTCAACAGTCGAGACAAGGGCTATTCAAAGTCATTGCTTCTCAAAGTGTCAATTTCACTTCTATAGTTACCTTTTAGGTGCTCTATTAGATATCACAGGCCAGGGAGAACATATGGTATTTGTCCTTTTGGGACTGGTTTATTTCACTAAGTATGATGCTTTCTAGCTTCATCCATTTTGTTGCAAACAACCAGAGAGAAATCCTTTCTATACTGAGAGTAAGGTAAGTAGATCAGCAGAGCAGACACCAGTCCATGGGGGTTTATCACTGGGTCTTACTCTTCAAAAGTCCTCTTTGGAGACCTTTTGTTTTTCTTCAGTGTGAACAGAAACCAAGAAACAAAACTTGCTTCACTCAAACTCCTTCCCCAAATCAAACCGGAGAGAAAAATGAGTTCTCTTCTTTCCCATTATTAAGTATCTGGGAATTTGGAATACAATTTCTCTTCCTAAAATGAGTCTCTATTTCGAATCAATGCTATTAGAAACTAGAAAAAACTAAATAGAAAGTAAAGCTAAAACTACAATAGTTTTTTTTTTAATAGCAACCTAGTTTCTTTACCAAGGATTACATACATAAAATACCACTTTAACAAAGAGCCATCGTAAAAACAAGTCATCTGTTTCTTTTTCTCTACACACATTTATGGCGCTGTGGTCTGCCATGGGAAACACTTACCTGACTTTTTTGCCTTGCTCTGTGAGCATCTTTACCAAATCAGCGATGGGATACTGGGCTTTGGCTGCACAGAGACCATAGCCTGCAAGGAACATTGAGAACACAGAAGAATGTGTTTCCTATTTTGAAATCATGTGAGCTACAAATTCTCTGAGGACCAAAATATATTTTATGCCAACATAGGCAATCAGCTAACAGAACTAGAAATGAAAGCAAATCTAAAATCTGGATATTTGAAAGTCAAAATCTAATGGTCCTTCTTCAACCTCTCATAGTGTCTGACACAACTGAGCACCATCGCTCCACATTACCCACATTACCATGCATACCCTTGCATGTGCCTTTCTCTCTCTTTCTCTCCCTCTCTCTCCTATTTTTTTAAACTCTCTTCTTACATAGCTTTGATGACACTGCTGCCCATGGTTCTCCTCCTAACTTTGTTACTACTCTTCCTCAAATTCCTTGAATACTTTTCTCCTCCTGTTTTCCCTATTAAATGACAAAATTTCCCCAGGGGTTTAATGCTGTCCTTCACATTCTCCTTGAAAATTTCAGCTTTGTCCATGGCTTCAACAACCATCTGATGACTCCCCGGCCTGTAGGCAGGCTCCACCTGTCATCTGAATTCCAGCACAGCATGTCCATTGTCATAGCTCCATCTTAAATTTAATGTCTCCAAAAAAGAAGCTGAAATTTTTCCCACACCCAAATTTCTGATGTTATTACAGGCATAGTCAAAAACATTGGTCATCTTCCTTCTCCTTTAACTCCTATATTCTGTTCTTTCTACCTATACAATGATTCACAGCTGCCCTTTTTCTTCCATCCCCATTTTTCAAAATGTCAAGACTCTGCTCAAGCTATTCTTTGTGCCTTTCCCCTTTCAAAACACCATCCAAAACAAATCCCATCCTATAAACCTTCTCAGGCTCCTCATGATAGAGGAATTGTCTACACAAAAAAGTTCAGCCCTTATCAGAGCCCACTTACCTTACCTACATAAGGGAATTCTTCCCTAGATTGGAAAAACCTAGAAGGGAAAGATCTTTTACACCTTTATACTCCAGCTCAGTGTTTCTCCATCTTCAAAGATAATGCCAATGCCACTTTGGCTGGGACAATTTGTCATCTAGGAGTGTTCCAGGCATTACAGTACATTTAGTTTATCTGTTTCCATCCCTTAATTGACAGTAACAGCCCCATCTTTGACAACCATAACTTCCAATCAACTTGTTTCAAATGCTCCTAGACAGTGATGTTCTCCAAAGTTAAAAGTGCTTACACTTTAACATTCAATTCAGCTAAAGTTTATTAATTATATGTTAATATAAACTGACCAATAAACTACCGCATGTCAAATCAGTAGAGTTTCTTTACAGAAAACTTTTGTAACATGATAGAGTTCAAAATCTTAATCTAAGGCCAATATATTGCCAGTAATACCATAGCATTCTGTGATAATAGTGAGGAAGAGCTGGCTTAACCTCAAAAAACTGAGAAATTGAGTCCTGGAAAGATTAAATGACCTTATCATTATCACAAAATTTGTTAGCAGCAAAATTCGGAACCAAACTAAAGTATTATGACTCCAAGACCAAGCTATTTCTACTAGGCCATTCAGCCTAGTAGACAAAGTTCCCCTCAGGGCTTTCACATTGTTAGAACCCACATGATTGTTGATTTTTTAAATATTTATTTTTGGAAAAAGACTAACATTTACTGAGTCAATCTAATGAGTGAGCTAAATACTTTCATATACTGTATCTAAGTGAATCTTCGCAATAGGTCCAAAAACTACCAATGAAAACAAAACAAATAACCAAGACTCAAAAGTGACTTAAACATGTAAACAGAGCCACAGAAAGACTAGGCCAGAATCTGCCATATCCTTCTATAGAAACTCTATGTGATCCCCCAACCTAAATTGAGAATTCTCAGTATTTCTACTTAGTAATCAAAGTTGCCATTGTTTACATTTTTGTTTTAAAAAATGAGAAGTTCTGGTTCTCTATTCCTAGTATGAGAAATTATTTTAATATATTCAATTATAATATCTACTTTCATTGCTTGCTTTTTTCTTTTTACCTGGAGTAATTATAATGCTATTAGCTTCTCGGATCATGTCAATTGCATTGTCAAGGTTGATTTCTGTATGAGTGCCAGAAATTTCCATGGGTTTTCCACCAGCTGTTGAAGTGGTACCATAACCTCCAAGAATCACATTAGCCAGGGAGCGATTCATCGCCTAAAAAACAAAAGGATAATCTGTGAGAGTTTAATCCATAAAACTTTTTGAAAATTGTATTCATTTTGTGTATGTGATATTCAGAATCATTTAAAGAGGTTTATTTGATCATTTCAAATATTTTAACAAGATAAATTTGAGCTGACTTCTGAAAAAATCTTTAAAGTTTAAATAACAGAAGACATCTGAGAACCACATAATTTTTTCCCTACCAAATCAACTGCCCAAAGATATATGAATAAAAAAGTAAATGAAAACAAATAATTTAATGGAAAATTACCAGTAAAATCAAAAAAATTAATGAAAAATTCAGATTCAGTTATTATTATCTGAATGCACTGATTAACTTCTGCCTCCATATGTACGTGTATTTCACCAAAGTCAGAGGAACAAAGAGAATGACAAGAATAAAAAATTTTATAAGGTGACCCTCTTGGATGACTTCTGCTACCAGATATAAGGTGTCAAGAGGCAACCGGGAGGAATCAAAATGACAAGGATCCACTTCATTTAGAACTCTGCTGCCCTCTGTCGTCAAGAAAAAAGAAACACGGGGGTTGATACTCATCTTTCAAATCCTTTAACACTCCATGAAGCCTCATGCCTATGTTGTAATTTCATTAGGGTTCTAAAATATTTCCTTCCAAAGAGGCAGATCAGTAAGGTTACACACTCTTTAGAACTTGTAACAACACATTTATCTAGAACATCTCAGGAGAAAAATCAGAGAAAGACTTTCTCTGGCATGCTCATTTACAAGCATTCAAGGATGTACCATTCAAATGCCACAACTGAAATATGTGACAATGGCTGATCTGGTTTTGCAAATAGTTTATTGTGACCTCCAGAAGTGGAGACTTAAGAGAAAGGTAAAGAAGCTAGATGTTTTGAGTATTCAAACAGACTTTAAGAACTCAAATCTACAGTATATGATCTACATGATCATAACTGAGTATAGCACTTTAGAAAAAGTTCCAAAACTGGAAAACCCTCTCTTAAGAACTGTAACAAATATATCACTGATCCATTGTGTCACTTAAAAGATACCTAAGAGTCAACCTATTATTTAAAAAGACAATACATTATTATTTTTAAAAGCACCTAGAGTTGTTCCTTGATAAATTAAACATCAGGAGAGAAAAAAAAAAAAAAAAAAGGTCCACTCATCCATTAAAGGCGCAGCCTGCTACCATCTTGGTGGAGACATGATTGCTGACGTGCAAGCCAGGCAAAGGCAGCAAGGAAAATGAACATGGAGACGAACAAAAAGCTTCACTTCAATAAAGGCAGCCCATAAATAATATACATTTCACTGGCGATGGATCAAACTGCCATCAGAATATTTAAGTTGTTAATTAAATCCAAACTCATTTATCAGAGGTCAAAACCTAATAAAAATATATCTAAAATTATTACAAACGAAACAAAGTCAGGACTAGCCATATATACCATTTTTCACGGGAGAGTCGGGGAAAAGTTAATGCTAAATTTTAATTAAGCTCATCATCCTAACCTACATGAAATTTTAAATTCTTTTTTTTTTTTTTCAAAAGATTTTATTTATTTATGTAAGAGGGAGAGACAAAGAGAAAGCTCTTCTATCTGCTGGTTCACTCTCCAAATGGCTGCATTGGTGGGAGCTGAGCTGATCCAAAGCCAGGAGCCAGGAGCTTCTTCCGGGTCTCCCACATTGATTCAGGGGCCCAATGGCCTGGGCCATCTTCTGCTGCTTTCCTAGACCATAAGCAGAGAGCTGGATGGCAAGAGGAGCAGCTGGGACATGATCCGGCACCCACAGGGGATGCCAGAACTGCAGGCACCGAGCTGGCACCGAAGTTTTCAATTAACATATCTTCCCATATTTAAATCCAATGTTTAGGTCATCAAAGGAGGAGGTACCTTTCTCTGAAGGGAGGAGAGAACTTCCACTTTGAGTACGACCTTGTCTAAATATGATCAGAGTCGGTGAACTCAAAAGGCTTCCATAGCCTTGGCAACTCATGACTAGAGCCTAGGGTGATTACTGATGCCATAAACAAGAGTGTCAATTTGTTAAGTCAACAACAGGAGTCACTGTGCACTTACTCCTCATGTAGAATCTCTGTCCTTAATGTGCTGTACATTGTGATTTAATGCTATAACTAGAAATCAAACAGTATTTTTCACTTTGTGTTTCTATGTGGGTGCAAACTGTTGAAATCTTTACTTAATATATGCTAAACTGATCTTCTGTATATAAAGAGAACTGAAAATGAATCTTGATGTGAATGGAAGGGGAGAGGGAGCGGGAAAGGGGAGGGAAGTTGGGGGGGGGGCATTGTACTCCATAAGCTGGACTTTGGAAATTTATATTCATTAAATAAAAGTTTAAAAAAATAAATAAATCCATTGCTTAATGAAAACTCAAATGTTCATACCCAAGAGTTCTCAAATTTTCAACTTCAGTTAATTTTGATAAATCCTTCCTGGCTTTGAACTACAGGATTCTGAAATTATCAAAAAATATGTTCTACCAAATTTTTTCCCTTAAAAATTGATTGTTCAGGGCCATGCATTGTGGCATCTCAGGTTAAGCCACTGCTTGGGACAACTGCATCCTTTATCAAAGTGCCAGTTTGAGTTCCAGCGACCCCACTTCTGATTCAGCTTTTGTGTTTCTTTTGTTTGTTTGCTTGTTTGTTTTTGCCAGGCAGAGTTACAGTAAGAGAGAGACAGAAAGGTCTTCCTTCCATTGGTTCACTCCCCTAATGGCCACTACGGCCAGCGCTACGCCGATCCGAAGCCAGGAGCCTGGCACTCACCACCCACGTGGAAGACCTGGATAAAGCAGCAGGTGGAAGCACTTGGTTCTCCGTTCGTGTTTCTCTCTCTCTCTCTCTCTCTTTCTTTCTCCCTCCCTTTTTCCCCAGCCCTGATTGTTATAGGTATTTGGGGAATAAAGCAGCACATGGAAGCACTCTCTCTTGCTCTCTCTCTCTCTCTCTCTCTCTGTTTGCCCTTCAAGTATGAAAATAAATAAATATACATTAAACACAGTTACTTGCTCTAAGGACTGTTGAGTATTTTTGACATGAAGATATTTCTGTCACAGACAAACTTTCTAAGAAAAGAAAATAGACAAAAAGGTTCCATCAGCTGTATTATGCAGCCCTTCACAGAGATATGACCCAGAGCGACAGATACTGAGTGATATTAACCACATTATTCTAACCTGACTTAAAAGGAACCATTATTTTCACCATAAAACTGAATGGAAGAGAAGAGAGGGATTTCTGAGGATATCTAATTAATGAGTACCTACTTCTGATGGCATCTTAGGGAGAAGAAAAAGGAACCACACGGTAGTTTTACAATAAAGTCAACTTGTTAAACACATATCCACAATTATATCATAATTATGTTAATTCCATGTGGTCTCTTAAAAACTACATTATTTTTCATTTACTATTGCAACATCACATTTTCTGCAAATGCTTAGGGTTTATAGTTTTGTTTTATTTATTTATTTTTCTGTTTAAAGTGATTAATGACACTACCCTGTGACCACTGATTCAGAGAATGAAGAGTTCCCAGCTCCCAAAACAAAAATTTGCAACACAATGCAAGGCTGTTCCTTTTAGTCTATTAAGTCCTATAATGAAAATTGTATTCTACATTAAAGAGAAGCTTAATTCATATAATTCCAAGCACACAGTAAGAAATAAATCTAAAAACAAAGGAATGTCTATAAAATAGACAAAGCAATAATAACATATATACTATTTGCTAGCATCCCTCATTTCAATGTTTTGTGGGTACTAATTAATTAATCTCAAAAACAAAAAAGGGGATGGGCATTTGGTCTAGTGGTTAAGACACTTGCATCCCACATCTGAGTGTCTAGGTTCAATTCCTGGTTCCGTTTTCCTAGTCCACCTTCCTGACAATGCAGACTGTGGAAGGGACCTGGGATGGCTCAAAAAGTTAAGTCTCTGTCATCCACATGGGAGACCTGGATTGCGTTCATAGCTACCAGCTTCAATCCAGGTAAGTTCTGCCTGTTTGGGGAGTGAACCAGTGGATGGGGGGACTTGTATGCTCATTCTCTCTCTCTCTTTACCTCTGTCTCTCAAATAAATTTTTAAAATTTCAAAAGACATAAAAACCCATTATTTTTCTTTAGTTTTTGGCCCACTTAATTGTGTTCCATTTTCATTGGGAAATGAAGAGTCAAATGCAAAAATCAAAAACTTTCATCTAAAAATGCTGTTCCACTGTGCTCACTTCAGCAGCACATATACTAAAATGCTGTTCCATTTTCACAAGATTTCTATCTCCTAGGCAATCTGGACACCAACACAAGCAGCAGCACCATAAAGTCATAAAGAGTCTAGTGTCTACAAAACTTCTGAACATAAATCAAACCATTGACTTGAGCTGATTATTAGGTCACTGTCAATATTTTTCATACTGGCAAAAGGCTCTTAGGATACCCAAAAGCATTCTCTGTGAAAACAGAAATTCTACTTTAGAGATTGCTGGTTAGCCACTCAGGGTGCATTCCATTCTCTCACATGACAAAATTACCCTCTTCCAGTAAGGACTTGAGTGTTTTGTTCCTTAAATAATAATGAAGATCAGTATACTACTTTCATAATAACTCTGGTATATCTGCTACCAAGACTATTTAGAGGACTCCAAAACTTGAAATGAGCTAACAAATAAAATATTCATTTATTGTCCATTTAAGAAACACTACATTATTTCAGGCATGGAAAGCCAAGACACTGTGGCAATAAATAAATAAATAAATAAATAAGACCTAAATGAAAGATCTCTGTGAGTGAGATCCCAGTGGAAAGAATGGGCCATCAAAGAAGGAGGTACCTTTCTCTGAAGGGAGGAAAGCACTTCCACTTTGACTATGGCCTTGTCTAAATAAGATTGGAGTTGGCGAACTCAAAAGGCTTCCATATCCTTGGCAACTCATGACAAGAGCCTAGGGAGATTACTGACACCATAAACAAGAGTGAGTCACTGTGCACTTACTCCCCACGTAGGATCTCTGTCCTTAATGTGTTGTACTATGTGAATTAATGGTATAAGTAGTAATCAAACAGTACTTTTACACTTTGTGTTTCCGTGAGGGTGCAAACTGTTGAAATCTTTACTTAATATATACTAAATTGATCTTCTGTATATAAAGATAATTGAAAATGAATCTTGATGTGAATGGGATGGGAGAGGGAGCGGGAGATGGGAGGGTTGCGGGTGGGAGCGAAGTTATGGGGGGGGGGAGGTACTGTAATCCAAAAGCTGTACTTTGGACATTTATATTTATTAAATAAAAGTTAAAAAAAAGAAATACTACATTTGTTTATGCCAGGTGCTAGACCAACGACAATAAACACAAAGGTAAATTGTAAGTGGCACATTAAAATACCTTTCTGCAAAATAAGAATTGCATTTCCCACCTCCAGAATGAATGTGGGGATTAAATGAGCTAATATTTGTAAAGCACCTAGCATAACGCCTTCAGTATTGTGCTAATTTTGAGTAGTTCTTTCATTTGTGCTATTATTTCAAACTACTATTTACTGCGAAGCACTACCATGAAGAAATAATTTCTCATATTAAAAAAGCACAAGCCAAGACTCAACAGATTTATGTGAAAAGTCAGAAATCAGGAGAATTTGGAATAAAAAAAATTTTTTATCATCATAGTCTAAAAATATGGCAGGCCTCCCATTGTTGAGTTCTCATTGTTTTGTAATCCCATCGACAAGCAGAGCACATGTGACAGAATGAGCACCATGGGCTTCACTAGTAAGAACTGTGGTGAAAATTTGTGGATCTCAACTTAGCAATATCAAAAACCAACAAAAAGATCTTATTTCCTTTGACCTTAAATTGCACTTACAAAAATTTGACCAAAGGAAATAATCAAAGATGCACAAGGAAAAATAATATATCCAAATAAAGTTGAAAAGAGATAATAAAATGGACTTGGATAATAGATTATAGTATATCTATGTGCTATAACAGATAGATCATAAAAATTATTAGAAAACTAAGCAGAAAATTAAATCTAAATTGGAAAAATAAATACATTATCTAAAACTTATTTAAACATATGCAATGAAAAGACTAGAATTAGAATATTAAACATTAAGTGATAATTGGAGTTTAGATAAGTTACTTTATTATTTACCCTTTTCTGTTTCTTCCAAACATTCTATATTAGGGAACTTTTACTTTTGTAATTAGAATTTTTTTAGGAATTAAAGTTTCATGTGCCATTGAATCCAAGTTAACATAAGAATACTTTAAAAAGTTCCTAAAACTGTAGAACTAAAAGATGTTTATTTTGGTGCAAAACAAATTTGAAGCCCATTCATAGTTTTGCATAATATACATTTCCATGAAGACCATCATACAAACCTATTAATATATTGTTAATACAAACAGAGTATTAGTTTGACTCACTATATTTACAGTCACAGATAGCCATAAGGATTATCTTACAAGTGCTAAAGGCAGTACAGGAATAAAAAAAATCTGCCATATGTTAAAGGAAAGTGGCATGCACGAGGCAGGAGAAATAGAAAAGAAACACAAAAATCAAAGAGAATCATTTACTTAGAAAACCTTTCTTTTATAAAGGAAATTACATAACAATATGATTGCAAAACATAACAATATTTACTGACCAGCAGTTATACAGAAATAAAATACTTTGTTGATTTAAAAAGAACTATGAAAGAATAGAAAAAATAAGAAAAAGATGAGATAATTTCACATGAAAGACAGTACTTTCAACAAGGGCCCCTTACAACCTTATTCTAACTATATTTACGGATCTATTACTGTAAGAGTCACTGTGGTAACTATAATTAATAATAGGAGAAATTAAATAAAAATGTAAAAGGAAGAGAAATAAAAGAGACAACAGATACTTGGGAGACACGATGACAAATTTAAGAACCTAAAAAAAATCAATTAGGGCTTTTAAAGTCTGGTGTCACTGGGGCCTGCCTTGGTGTCCGGATGTGGAGGTGAGCATGATTTGTGCAGTCCACCCAAGAGGCTTCCATTTCTGTCACCTTCACTCTAGTTCTATGGACTCCAAAAGGTCACTTAACCTTTCTGGGTTTGAACTGCCTCTATGAGTATTAAATGGGAGGGCTGTGATAAGTTTTAAGGTTCTGGGGCAGGCATTTAGCCTTGCAGTTAAGGCTACCACATCTCATATGAAAGTATTTGAGTTTGATTCCCAACTCTGGCTCCTCACTCTAGCTTCCTGTTAATGTGCACCCTGGGAGGCAGCAGGTGGTGATTCAAGTAGTTGGGTCCCTGCTATCTATGTGGTAGAGCTGGATTGAGTTCCTGGGCCCAGGCCCAGCTGCCAACCTTATGGGAATTTGGGGAGTGAACAGTGGATTGGAATGCTCTATCATTTGTCTCACTGCCTTTCAAATAAATAAAAAATTAAGGCCAGTGTTGCAGCACAGTGGATTGGGCTATCATTTGTAATGCTGACATCCCATTTCTAAGTGCAGCTTCAAGTCCCAGCTACTCTGCTTCTGATCCAGCTTCCTATTAATGTGCTTGGGAAGGCATCAGAAGATAACCCAAGTATTTAGGCTCCTCCTCTGTCATCTTTGGTGGGAGGCCAGAATGGAGTTCTTGACCCTTGACTTGGGCCTAACCCAGCCCTGGCTGCTGCAGGCATTGAGGAGTGAATCAGCAATTATGTGGGTATTTGGGGACAAAACCAGCTAAAGGAAGATCTCTCTCTCTCTTTCCGTATCTCTCTCTCTCTTTCAAATAAATGGAAATAAAAAATTTAAAATATATATAAAAAGCATTTAAGATAAAAGTAGAAAAGAAAAAGAATACTTGGGACTCCAGCATCCCACATCTGAGTGCCTCTGTTCCTGAAAGCTGTGGGCAATGGAACAAGTAGTTGGATCCTACCATTACCATTGCTATTCAATATAGTCCTGAAAGTTTTAGACAGAGCCATTAGGCAAGAAAAAAAATCAAAGGGATACAAATTAGAAAGGAGGCGCCTGCAGCGCTGGCACCCCAGGTTCTAGTCCCAGTTGGGGCACCGGATTCTGTCCTGGTTGCTCCTCTTCCAGTACAGCTCTCTGCTGTGGCCTGGGAAGGCAGTGGAGGATGGCCCAAGTGCTTGGGCCCTGCACCCACATGGGAGACCAGGAGGAGGCACCTGGCTCCTGGCTTTGGATCAGCGCAGCACACCGGCCGTGGCAGCCATTTAGGGGGTGAACCAAAGGAAGGAAGACCTTTCTCTCTCGCTCTCTCTCTCTCACTGTCTAACTCTGCCTGTCAAAAGATAATAAAAAATAAAAAATAAATTAACTAATAAAAAAATTAGAAAGGAGGAAGTCAAAATATCCCTATTTTCAGATGACATGATTCTATATATAGGGAATCCAAAAGACTCCACTGAGAAACTATTGGAACTCAGAAAAGAGTTTGGTAAACTGGTATGATAAAAATTAACACACACAAAAAAATCAATAGCCTTTGTAAACACAGACAATGCCTTAGCTGAGAAAGAGCTTCTGAAATTAATCCAACACACAATAGCTCCAAAAAAAGCAAATAGCTTGGAATTAATTTAACCAAGGATGTGAAAGATCTCTATGATAAAAATTATAAAACATTAGAAATAGAACAAGACACAAAAAAATAGAAAAATTTTCCATGTTCATGGATTGGAAAAATCAATATCATCATACTACTAAAAGCAATTTACAGATTCAGTGTGATCCCAATCAAAATACCAATGACATTATTCTCAGATTTAGAAAAAATGCTGAAATTTATGGAAACAAGAGACCTAGCATAGCTAAAGCAATATCATACAATAAAAACAAAGCCAGAGGCATCATAAAACCAGATTTCAAGACATACTAAAGGGCAGTTATCATTTTATAGCCTAGTACTGGAACAAAAACAGATATGTAGGCCAAAGGAACAGAATAGAAACTCCAGAAATCAATCCATGCATCTACAACTAACTTATCTTTGACAAAGGAGCTAAAATCAATCCCTGAAGCAAGGACAGTCTCTTCAACAAATGGTGCTGGGAAAACTGGATCTCTGCATGCAGAAGTATGAATCAAGACCTCTACTTACACCTTACATAAAAATCCACTCAAAATGGATCAAAGACCTAAATCTATGACTCAATACCATCAAATTACCACAGAACATTGGGGAGATTTTGCAAGACATTGGCATAGACAAAATCTTCTCAGAAAAGATCCTAGAAGCATAGGCAATCAAAGCCAAAATTAACAAATTGGATTATATCAATCTGAGAAGCTTCTGCACTGCAAAGGAAACACTCAACAAAGTGAAAAGGCAACAGACAGAATGGGGAAAAATATTTGCAAACTATGCAGCTGATAAAGGATTAATATCCAGATTCTATAAAGAGCTCAAGAAATTCAACAACAACAAAACAAGTAATCAAATAAGAAATGGGCAAAGGACTTGAACAGGCATTTTTCAAAAGAGGAAATTCAAATAGCCAACAGACACAAGAAAAAATGCTCAGGATCACTAGCCCTCAGGGAAATGCAAATCAAAACAACAATAAGGTTTCACCTCACCCCCATTAGAATGGCTCTCATACAGAAATCAACAAACAAATACTAATGGCAAGGATGTGGTGAAAAATGTATCCTAACCCACTGTTGGTGGGAATGTAAACCAGTGCAGCCACTGTGGAAGACAGCATGGAGATACCTTAGAAATCTGCATATATACCTACCATATGGCCCAGCCATCCCACTCCTGGGAATGTACCCAAAGGAAATAAAATTATCATATGAAAGAGTTAACTGAACCCCCATGTTTATAGCAGCTCAATTTACAATAGCTAATATATTGAACCAACACAAATGTCTATCAACTGATGACTGGATAAAGAAATTATGGTATATACATACGGAGTACTACTCAGCTATAAAAAAAATGAAATGCTTTCTGTTGCAACAAAATGGATTCAACTGGAAACCATTATATTTAGCGAAATAAGTCAGTACCAAAAAGACAGATATTATGTGTTTTTCCTGATCTGGAGTAACTAACAGAGTACCTAAAATATAATGTATTGGAGTGAAGTGCGCATTTTGAGATTTGATGATTGTTTATAGCCCTTGTCTCATCTGTTTAGGCACAGTATCTTTTTCTTCATGTTATTTGTTGAACTATTTACTTAGTGTAGGGTTAACTTTATGAGTATAAAGTGTACTGAAAAAAGATCTTTGTAAAAATTAAGTGCAAGAATAGGAGAGGGAGGAAGGGTAGGAACAAAGGTGGAAAGGAGGATAGGGTGGGAAGCATCACTATGTTTCTAAATCTGTATATATGAAATACATGAAACTTGTATAACAAATAAAATTTTTTTAAAAAGTGGTTGGGTCCTTGCCAGCTGTTTGAGAGACCTGGATTGAGTCCCTGGCTCCAGGTTTTGGCTTAGTCCAGGTCCAGCTTTTGCAGGCATTTGGGACGTGAAGCAACAAATAAGAGCTATCTTTCTCCCTCTCTGCCCCTCCCCACTTTTCTCTGTCTTTAAAATAAAAAATAGGAGCTGTGACATAGCCTAGTGGGTTAAACCACTACCTACAACATGGGCATTGTCAGGTTTGGTGGCTTTTAAGTACAAATATTTTTAAAGAATAGAAAAATGCATTGATTATACTGGAAATTCATTTGGGAGCAGGTTCCAGTCCCAGATACTCCACTTACAATTCAGTTCCCTGCTAATGTGCCTGGAAAAGCAGCAGAGGATGGCACAAGTCCTTGGGCCCCAATATCCACATGAGAGACCCAAAAGAAACTCCAGGCTCTTGGCTTTGGCCTGGCCCAGCCCTCACTATTGTGGCCATTTGGGGAGTGAACCAGTGGATTAAGGCCACCCCTTACACCGCCCCACACCCTGCTAACTCTGCTTTTCAAATAGATAAAAATAAATCTTTTAAAAATAAAATAAACAAATAAACTAAATCAATATATAAAATAAAATAAATACAAGACCTCCCCCAATCCCTACCCATATCAGTTTGCCACTGGCTTTGTCAAAGTTCAAATTCTCCCCATTTAATTTTAAAATCTTTTTTCCAACAAACCATATTGAAGTAATAATGAAATTTTACTGCCCCCTACTGGTCCTCAAATCCACTAAATAAAGCACAAAGCAGTTAAAATTCATTTTTAGAAAAAAAAAAAACCTGAATTTCCAGTATAATCAATGCATTTTTATATTCTTTAAAAATATTTGTACTTAAAAGCCACCAAACCTGACAATTTTAAGCAGGATCAACAACCTCTACCTTTCCAAAATCACTGAAAATTTTGGGCAATTTCATTTAAAAATCTCTTGTAAATCTGTACCATCAAATCCTTTGTTTTACAATATGGCCAAAGAAACAAAGTATTTTTATGATACTAAATTATAATGAGATTTTCAATTAAAATATAAGGAAAATTCTAAGTTATAAGAGTGTTTTTAATATTGTAGCAAAAGAATGAACACAGAATATTGTTTTCTGTTTAAATTATTTATCATATGAAGTCATACACTTATTTCACATATCTACACGTTTGTACTTTAAATGTTATTCAAAACTATTATTTAGAAAATGGTATCTATAATTTGAAAAAGCTTCCTAGCTAGACTTTTAATTATTTGTAGGACATCTTCTTGCTTTCAAGAAGAAAATTAGAGTACCAGGTACTCTAATATTGGATGCGAGTGTCCAAAGCAGTGTCTTAACCACTATATCAGCATCTGTCCCAGATTTTTAACTTTATATCTAATTTTCCTAATTCTCTACAGTTGTGTACTTTAAAAAGTCTTAGAAGATTATTAAAATTATTTCCATTGAAAACAATTAAAATTGACATATTCATTTCTACTGCAAATAAATGATAAGCACATCCACATTTCTAGAACATCATTTTTTTCTCTTTAACATATCTGTTTCTTACCACACACATGATGTATGACAGGATAGCACCAGATGAGCCAATGAGAGCGCCTACGATGGTAAGCAGGTTATTGTTGAGCAGGAAGCCCTCCGCACACAGAGCCCAGCCTGAGTAGCTGTTCAGCACAGTAATGACAACAGGCATGTCAGCACCCCCTATAGCAGCCGTCAAAGTCACACCCTAGGATGAAAATCACAGCAGAACTCAAGATTAATAATATTAAAATAAACCTCTAACATTTTAATTCTTTTAAAAATATTTTATTAAAAAAAATTCTTTTATTTACTTATTTGAGAGGCAAAGCTACAGACAGAGAGGGAGAGATAGAAAGGTCTTCTAGCCACTGTTTCACTCCACAAATGGCCACAATAGCTAGAGCTGAGCCATCCAAAGGCAGGAGCCAGCAGCTTCTTTCAGGTCTCCCAAGTATGTACTTTCCCAGCCCTTAAGCAGAGAGCTGGATAGGAAGTGGAGCAGTCAGGCCATGAACTGGGATGCTAGAACTGAAGGTGGAGGCTTAGCCTACACCACAGCGCTAGCCCCACATCTTAGTTCTTAATCATTCTAGTTTTCCAAGTAATACATTTACTTAGAAGTTCTACTTCTGGTAATGACCAAGGACTTCCTATATGACCAGCTCTCCTACAGACAATAACAACTAATAACTAATAATAACTGATAACACTGAGCCATCCCACCTACCCAAAAATCCCTAAATAAAGGCAGTGATGAAAAACGGGCAGAAACTGGAGAGGGGCTACACGAGGAAAAATATAGAACACTAAGTGAATTTCCCAATTGTTACTTATGTCTTTAGACTAAAGGTAGGCCCCCATGGGTATCAAGTGCAGTAGCTAAAACTAATATATGACTCATCTGAAGATCCCAAGGATAGGGTTTGTGATGATTAAAATATCTGAAAAACGAGAAGGAAAATGCTATCAAGAGGCAAACTACAGAGAGGGAGCTCCAATTCTGTGTGCAAACTCCACCCAAATTATCTGGCTGACTCTTGTACTATGCGTATAGCAGGCAGACTCCAAGCAATCCTGTTAAGGATAAAATAGCAGAGATTTTAGTTTCCCCCACCAAACAGGAGTAGAAATTTAAGTCTGGCCAAGTTAACTGCCTACAAAAACAAATAAATAAAAGTTACCATCAATTCTCTTTGGGCAAATGCAAAATTTACAGTTTCTATAATGTTTCATTAACAATGTCCACCATGCAATCCAGAATTACTAAACCCAGGAAAGAAAAAAGGATAGTAAGGGACAAATATTTTTCTTTTTATTCTTCATACTCCTTCATTTTTTAGTTTCTTACAATCTCAGTATATTCATATATTACTTATTTTAGCCAAAAGCAAATAATATGTATAAAATACTTTTTTTCAAATAAAAATCTATTTTATTTTTAAGATAATAAAGAAAAACCCTATCACTCAATACTTCTTCTTACTTGGACATTCTCACAGAGCTATTAAGTATAGTATCTTTTAAATATATTCACCACTTCTCAAAAACCATAATTCTTGAAGTTTTATATTTCTAAACAACAGATTTTCAGACTTTCTTTTAACTCTTCTGCTTTATTAGATTTAAAATATCAAAATTCTGCTTCTAAAAATAAAACAAAAACCAATGATATCTAAGCCAGAATAAAACTGGATCATCTGTATTTATATAAAGACATAATTTTGAGATCCTTCTTAGTGTTCCAAAGTTTCTGTACTGAAATCATGACCTAACTCTTATGATCACAAAAAAAACAAGTACTATAGCTGGCGCCGTGGCTCAATAGGCTAATCCTCCGCCTTGCGGCGCCGGCACACCGGGTTCTAGTCCCGGTCGGGGCACCGGATTCTGTCCCGGTTGCCCCTCTTCCAGGACAGCTCTCTGCTGTGGCCAGGGAGTGCAGTGGAGGATGGCCCAAGTGCTTGGGCCCTGCACCCCATGGGAGACCAGGAGAAGCACCTAGCTCCTGCCTTCGGATCAGCGCAGTGTGCCAGCCGCAGCGCGCCAGCCGCAGCAGCCATTGGAGGGTGAACCAACGGCAAAGGAAGACCTTTCTCTCTGACTCACTCTCTCTCACTGTCCACTCTGCCTGTCAAAAAAAAAAAAAAAAAAAAAAAAAGTACTATCAAGTTTCTGAATCAAGGAGTCAGTAAATGTTTAAAAAGCAATCATGGTATGTCTAATTTTGTGCTAGGAACTCCAGATAATTTTTTTAATTTAAAACATAAACCTTGTATACAAAGTATATAATAAACTAGAGGAATATGATGTGATCAGTGAAGAATGACACAGTACTACATATAACAGTATCCTACACTGGTATGACAAAGAGCTAAACTGTAACATACAGATAACTTTAAAAATGCTATAAGTATTAATATACTAAACACAAGAATTAGTGAGAAAAAGGAATATCAAACCTATCATGAAAGACCTCAGTGAAGTCCCTCACTGAGCACACTGGGTCAGTTAACTGCACTTCATTTTATACAATTATCTGATTTGGTGTCATATCTTTCAATGAATGTGCAACAAATGAAGAGAGACTGCCTAACACTGTCTTGGGATATTTCAAAGACTATGTTTTGGGTATTGTATAAACCCCAAAGCACTATTTTGTAGGCTTGTCACCCAGTAGGCACCTAATGAATGGAATAGAAACCCTGGGCTTTTTAAAACTCTTATTCACCAGCCAGAGGTGAGTATCAAACCCAGATATTCCAATGCAGTTCATGGGTGTCTTAACTATTAGGCTGAACACCTGCCTCAGTATGCACTTTTCAGTCCCTGACATCTTACCATGATAGCAGAGAGAGCAGACACAGAGCCCAGACAGGTAATGCCGGTCGTAAAACTCGGATCCATCATGAATGGTATTATTCCACCCACACTAGCAGCCAGCAAGCCTGCATTGAGTAAATGCCTTCCAGGTAGGAGAAGAGGGGCAGATTTCAGTATACCTAGAACCAAGCACACATAAAACTCAGAATGCAGAATGTGTCATAAGAAACTTCTCACAAGCATACTCAAGTGCATGCCATTCCAACCTAAACTACCAAAATCCAATGTTAGAATAATACCGTGGTATTACATTAAGATATTAATTTATATAACCAGATATGAAACATGAAAACAAATTAGAATTATTACACATAACAAACATTAAAGGGAGAGAGGAAAAATATGGTTCAACTCAACTTCTCTTTTCCTGACTTGAACCACACATTTCTCTACTCTTTATTACTGAATCTTAAAAAGTGATTTTTTTTCCCGTATGACCAATACAGAAGTGTGGTTTTAGCTATTTAAAACTTCAATACAGAGTCCTAGTACATTAGCCTTTCTGATTGTATCAACTGAGCCCAAGGGAGCAGAACCCTAATTTGTTAATTATTTCTGAAGACAAAGAATGAAACAAGAATGTTATAGACTTGAAGTTCTTTTACGCTTTTTATGTTTCATGCAAGTCCCCCACCTAATTTTAATGACTTCGTTTCTGAGAAGCAAAACCATATTTTTAAATCACTAACTAGTTTTTCTAAACACTCATATTTTTGCTAAAACAATAAAAGCAGCCTCTGTGGATTTTTTCTGCACTTCTATTTCCATGATATACTTTAGCAGAAGCAAAAGTTGCCATGCTGCAGCCCTGAAATGTGTGTTTGTATTCAAAATTACTGTCTGCTAATCACAATACCTTATTCAGCAAGGTACTCTCTATTCTGGAAAACCTATCAAGTTCATTTCTATGAACTCTATAGAGATATTTCTAATCAAAGTTATCAAGAAGTTTTTATTTATATGTATTGTCAAATGTCAAGTACATCAATTTCCTCTACATCAATTTCCATTCACTAATTAATTTCAACAGTGGCTGCCTGGAGAAATAAATAGCTTCAAAGTTTTTTGACCCTTTTAAGGATCAGCAAAGGGGAAAGAAAAACTTTTACATATTTCTGAGTATCATACAAACACTCTTCACTTAACAGTTTCTACTGTTATACTATTTTCTGAAATTGAAATGGATCCACAAATACCCTCAACAATAGATATTTACCTGTAGGTTGAGTTACTTACCCTGCAATTTCCCATAGGCAACAAGAGACCCACTAAAGGTAACACCACCAATGTAAGTGCCAAGGTAGGCCACAATCTTGGTGAGATTTGCTGTTGCATCCATGGCAAAATGTGGATATTCTACAATGTACTCAGCTATGCAAGTAAGTACAGCTGCTAAACCCACTAAACTGTGGAAAGCAGCAACTAACTGAGGTAAATCAGAAATCTGGATGCGTTTGGCAATCGTCAATCCTGTTGGGAAATGAAGGTCAAGGAGAGATTAAAACTTGACAGAACTTTGAGGAATAGCCACAACAAAGATCACATTTAAGGGTCGCCATAGCTATGACCAATAACCTTTGCCTTACTCCTAGTATAGGCTAAATATTCTCTACAGTGGCTGTACAGAATGTAAAGCCATTGACTCTATATGTATACCCAGCACAGCTAACAAGGTCCACTATAATGAGCACAAATACATAGCATCAATGACAGTCTCTTCCCCTTACTAACTACAATTCCCTAACAAATACTTCTTCACATTATTCAAAGCTCCAATCAGATCCCCTTATATTTTCCACTATGAATGAACATCACAGACTCTGTCCTCTACAGCCAATGCTTGCTCCTGTGCAAACAGAAATAGCTGTAATATGAAGATAGCATTGGTTTTCAAATGGGTGAGCGGGAGCCAAGTTCAAAGGTAAAGAAGGCAAAAAATATGGGTAGTAAATTCCCAAATTAGGAGATAGCAAAGAGTTTCATGGCTACAAGTGGGTGATGGAGAAGTGGGTTCAAAATACTTTCTAGGATCAAGTCTAAAGAACTTCCCTGGGGCCAGCACTGTGGTGAAGAGGGTAAAGCCACTTCCTGCAGTGCCAGCATCCCATATGGGTGCCAATTCAAGTCCCAGCTGCTCCACTTCTGATCCAGCTCTCTGCTATGGCCTGGGAAAGCAGTGAAGATGGCCCAAGTCCTTGGGCCCCTGCACCTGTGTGGGAGTCCTGAAGAAGCTCGTGGAACCTGGCTTTGGATTGACTCAGCTCTGGCCATTGCAGCCGACTGAGGAGTGAACCAGCGGATGGAAGACCTCTCTCTCTCTGCCTCTCCTCTCTGTGTAACTCTGAGTTTCAAATAAATAGATAAACCTTTAAAAAAATAAATAAATAAAGTCCAGATTTATGTCATTTTGTTATTTCATAGTGTAAATATCCTAACTAGGGCCGATTTTAATCTACCAATGTGATTTCATGGAATGTAGAATTGGGAGAAGATGTACAGTAACCCACCATTACAGTATTTCTACTGCACACATACAAATAGATATAAATGACCTCATGAACATAGGCAATAAAATCTAGTCAGTGGGAAAGATGAATTTCTAGTTTTTTTACCTTATTTTATAATTCAATTTATTTGGTTTTGAGTTTATATAATTTAAGTATTAACAATGGTTATATTCAAAATCCAGCTAGCAAAATTCCTAAACATTTGAAAGTCAGTGGAGCACTAAACCAAAATTAAAATAGTGGTTTTCCTGCTGGCCCACATGTTTTCAAAGTTTTTAACAAGTAACTGAGGTAGCATCTCCTGCTGTTACTTATACCTCACAGAACAAAAGATGACCTGTACCCAATCCTCATACATATGTAACTATTCCAAATCCCCCATTCAACTATTAGCTAACTGGACACAGTAAGTGAAGGAAAATAAGAACTATATACAGGGCATTTTATGGCCCACTCGTTTGACTCAGTTGATGCGCACAATATTGCTAAATGCTTACATTAGGTTGAGAATTTTCTCAACTGTATGGAATTTTCACCAAAACATATATTTGTTGAAACAATTTCCATTAAGAGAATCTAACTCCTTCACTTATATGGGCCTCACACAGAAATATATGTTCGGCAATAAAGATGCTACTATTAAAAGGTATTACTCCTAATGTAGTTCTCCCAAATCTATGAACCTAATTGCCTTCAGGTGTTTGCAGGCCATGCATTCACATAAAGGAGAAATCCCACAAATACTTACCAATGGTACCACCCAAAGCCATTGCACCAGACATCTGAGCTAACAATTCTGGGCACGGTTTTAGGCCTCCTAAGGTGGCTGCCAGACCTCCAGCAACCCCAACCATGCCCAATGCATTGCCAAGACGCGCTGTTCCCTGGGTAGAAAGGCCAGCCAGGGCCCCAACACAGCACAAACCCGAACCTAGGTACATGATCTTTTCAGGGGAAAGGGGAAAGAGAGATTACTTTTTTTGACATTTTAAAATAAACTTTATTAAGGTATAACTTACAGTAAGATGTTCTCATTCTACATGTACAGTTTACTGAGTTTCACGGATATGCACTCACCTGTAATTACCATTACAGTCAAGACATAGAACATTTTCTTGATCCTAAAAAGATTCCTCTTATCCATGTTCGGTCAGTCCCTGCTGTTCCCCCTGTACACCAGGCCCCAAGCCATTTCCCCCATCCCAGAAAACTACTGATATGCCTCTGTCACTATAGATCAGTTTTTCCCTTTAAAGTATTTCATGTAAATAGAATCATACAGTATTTACTTTTTTATTTCTGCCTTCTTTCCATTGGTCTGATGCTTTTGAGATTCATCTATGTTGTTTGGTGTATCAGTGGTTCATTTCTTTTTATCACTGAGCAGCACTCCACTGTATGGCTACCTCATAGTTAGCCATGTACCTGCTGCAGGACATTTGAATTGTTTCCAGTCTTTGGCTAACACAAATAAAACTGATATGCACATTCAAGTGGCCCTATACTATTTTGGTTCTCCTATCTCTGATCACTCTTCCTCTGTTTCCTTATAGTAACTTTTTGAGTGACCATATCAACATCCCCCAAATGTTGTTATTTCCTAGGGTTATATACTAAGCCAGAAATTATTCTTCCTGTATAAATCCTCATTACGGCTTTCATCTACTTTTACCATCTCAACCCCTACCTACATAGTGATAATTTCTGAGTCTATGCATTTCCTGGGTAAAGCATATACATCCATCTGATCTTATTTCACAGCTCCTCCAGGCAGTCTTAACTCATACTCCCAGATTGGTCTAATGACCTTCCAAGAGAGAGATTATTATAACCTTCAGTGTTGTGGAAGCATGTGTCTGAGGACAATTTTAAATTGAGATAAGAGAGACAAATCTAAGTTCTTCTTTTAATGTTTTCATATATTTTCCCATCTAATTATGAGTATTAACATATTAAACACTTAAATTTGCAATTGTACTATTTATATAAACTGATTTCTTCTGGATTTGCTATCATACACAAATAAAAAGAAAAGTACGTAAACATCAACAGTTACTATTGGATCTGAAAGAAAAAAACCTCTGATGTATGTCCAAGCTTCTATGCTATAAGTTTAGTCTTATGAGATCCATAAGACAAAAGAACTAAATACATTTTATAAAATATTAAAGAGGTTCCAAAATTTCTGTAAGATCAAATGATCAGTAAACAGCAAACAGGGAATTTAGACTTCAATCTCTCTGACTCATTCCTTCAACTCTTCTCAAAAAAAAGTTCCATTCATTCAATAAATCCTGATTGTTGGGAAGGCAGAAGAAACCAAGAGGGACATGGCTTTCCTCTGTAGAGAGGTTTCAATCTAGTGACAATCACTGAAAAGAAATGGAAAATGGAGTTCAGAACAAAGCTGAGGCTCCATCATAACTATATAACTTCTATTTTTCTATGTAACATTAACTTTCAAACTATCATTTTAAAAATATATTGGCATGCCGGCGCTGTGGCTCACTAGGCTAATCCTCTGCCTTGAGGTGCCGGCACACAGGGTTCTAGTCCCGGTCGGGGCGCCGGATTCTGTCCCGGTTGCCCCTCTTCCAGGACAGCTCTCTGCTATGGCCCGGGAGTGTAATGGAGGATGGCCCAAGTGCTTGGGCCCTGCACCTGCATTGGAGACCAGGAAAAGCATCTGGCTCCTGGCTTCGGATCAGCGCGGTGCGCCGGCCGCAGCGCACCAGCCGCGGTGGCCATTGGAGGGTGAACCAACGACAAAAGGAAGACCTTTCTCTCTGTCTCTCTCTTTCTCACTGTCCACTCTGCCTGTCAAAAATTTAAAAAAAAAAAATATATATATATATATATATAGGCATAATGTCTCTTGATAACAGGACAGAATGCCTTGGGTTTATTAAGAAAGAGAAGGGAAAAAAGAAAAAGGACAATTAGCACTTGAAAAATTATCAACTTTTTTATTGATTATTTCATCGTATCCCTGTAACAATTTATCCAGGTACATAATAAGATGCTAATAACTTTCTTGATTCTTTTTGATGTAGTCTGGGAGTAGTGAGGAACTGAAGACTGCTAGCATCTGTGCTGCAGCCCATGTGTAACACCTAAAACCTCATCCTCTTCCATGCTAGCATAGTGTTGGGGTGGCGCTGGGTAGAAATCCCCAACATTCCCAGCACACCCACTCCCCCTCATGCACCTGACTCTCACTCCCCTTAATGCACCATCAGCATACCCACTCTCATCACGCACCAGATGTCAGACACTTTGTATATTTCACCACATGCACTGCAGCCCCACAACATATCAGACACCAGGACACTTTTGAGATTTCCAAAAAAGAGGCATCAAAATGGTCGGTACTTGAGCCACCACCACCCAAACTCTGCCCCACTTGAATATTCAATTAAGTCCCATTCTAATATCAATCCCTATCTTATAAAAGAACCCCAAACTTTGTTAATTGCAGCTCTCCCTCATGAGGTTGCCTGCACTCCCTTCTGAGTATGTACTCTCCCTTTGCCCTTAAATGAACCCTGCTTTCCTGCTCACCTGTTTCTATGTTTCCTCCTTGAATCTTTCATGCATGGAGACAACAACTTGGACCAAGTCTAGCTGAGGAATCTCCTCCACATTTTTACATGAAGGAAAACTTAAGTACACAGTTAAACCCATGTTGCACATCCAGCAGGCAAATATTTCTCTGGAATCCAGGGTCCAGATCCTTAGAGGATTGGAATGCTCTGATCAAGATGGTTCCAGAGTTATATTTGCCTGACAGGTTGAATTTTGGTTAACAATAATGTTAGATACAGAACACAGTGGTAAAAAATTAGAACTTTCAAAAGATACTCTTACTTGTTCAATGTTATAACCACTGTAGAGAGCAGCTAAATATCCACCAACAAAAGTGCCAGCAGGGAGTAGATACAGGTAATTGTATTCTGGGGGATCCGTGGGACGCTTGAACATGTCCAGCATTCTCTGAGTCACCAGAAAACCACCTTATGAAAACAAAGGAAATATAAAACACATATAGGTATCTTGTTGAACAGTATTTTTTAAGTGTTAACAATTTTTTCTATTTTTATTACCTGGGCATAAATAAAATTTTGTGTAACATTTTAGAATTTCAAAATTAAAAATTCTAGTATTCAATCCAATTCCACTAGAGTGGAGAACAAAACAAAAAACCTAAAAACAGTAAGAAAACTTGCTATCTGGATGCAAAAAACAAATATTTCTGCATGACTAAAAGTAAATACCCATTCAAAAATCTTGGGAATGCAAAAGATCAAAGGTTAGGTTTTTTTCCAGTAAGTTATTCTATTTGTTAATCCATGTAACAAATGATAGGAAAAAATACCATATCAATAAGTACCATGTTTCTTAGATACATTAAAGAATTTTTAGCTACAAAATTGCATCAAAAGGGTCTCACACATGAGTGATGTGCTAGACTTTCAATTTTCAGAAATAAGCATAGTCTGTGCTGGGATAAGGGGAAAGATTAAAATGTTATCTAAAATTGTACTTGTTTATAGATGTTATGGTGATAGCTCTCCAACTAACTGAAAACTATGCATTAAATAACTTTCTAGTTAGCTTGCAGAAAGACATCATTATATTTGTTTGCTTTGGGGTACTGAGGAGGGGGGAAATGTTCTCTTACAAAGAGTTTTTTTTTTTTTTTGACAGGCAGACTGGATAGTGAGAGAGAGAGAGACCAAAGAGAAAGGTCTTCCTTTTTGCCGTGGGTTCACCCTCCAATGGCCGCCACAGCTGGCGCGCTGCGGCCGGTGCACCGCGCTGATCCGATGGCAGGAGCCAGGTGCTTCTCCTGGTCTCCTATGGGGTGCAGGGCCCAAGCACTTGGGCCATCCTCCACTGCCTTCCTGGGCCATAGCAGAGAGCTGTCCTGGAAGAGGGGCAACCGGGACAGAATCCGGCGCCCCAACCAGGACTAGAACCCAGTGTGCGGGCGCCACTAGGTGGAGGATTAGCCTAGTGAGCCGCAGCGCCGGCCACAAAGAGTTTCTAAAAATTATAGATGGCAAAACCATTTTTCCTTCACAAAAAACATTTATGGTCTGAGTAAAAGACTTTCTAAAAGTACAATTAACTTCTTAAAATCAGAATGTCTATTTTAAAGTGATTCATATTTGCTTTATATGTCCACTAAACATAGCACTCTGGGTTCGTTCATCATCATTATACCTGCAATGTTGACTGAGGATATGAATGTGGCAAGAGCAGCAAGGCCCTGAGAAGTTGTGGAGGGATACAGCTGTCCTCCCATCAGTGCCAAACCTCCAACTGCAGTCAATCCTAGAAAGCAAGTATAACAGGTAAATAACTACAGTGACAGGACCTCACATACATAGAATTCATAAAGAAAAAATCCAGTCAGTTTTCTTTCATTTTCATTTAAATAATATATGGTCATCCGTCAGTATCCTTATGGGACTGGTTATGGGAACCACCCCTCATCTATGGATATCAAAATATGCAGTTGCTCAAGCCTTTTATATAAAATACCATAGTTTTTGCATATAACCTACACACATCCTCCTATAGACTTTAAATAATCTCTATATTACTTATAGTAATAATACAATGTAAATTCTACTTAAATATCTATTACATTGTACTGTTTAGAAATAATGACAAGGAAAAATATCTACATGTTCAGGACAGATGTAATTTTTTTTCTGAATATTCTTGAGTCATGGTTAGTAGGATCTACAGATGTAGAACCCAAGGAAGTAGAGGACCAAATATAAAGACCTGTCCTGATAGAGGCTGTTGTCAACACAGCCCTTTTCTTACTAAAAGCACTGTTTTAAGCAAAGGGTTAACAAAACCCTTTCTCCTTCTCTGAAAGGATATGACCTTCCTTTAACTTTCTAGCTCTGTTCCTCTGATAAAGCTACAAATCATTGAGGTGACCAGATAACATTGCTTACAGTAAAAACTGACCCCTGGTGGCTACTTTTATCTGAACTAGAAATAATTATTTATGATCTATAAATATCCAGTGAAGATAATATAGCTTTGGGCTTTGCTGAGTGCTAGACTGTTCCCAACAGAGATCCTTGAATCTACAGCAGTGTTACAAGAAATGACTATGGGCCTTGAGCCTTTGAAGCCAAGGAATCTCTCATGCCTGTCCAGTGTGGTCTTATTCCCTCACATCTGAACCATCACTAGAGGCAAAAGAAAATAGCTCATGGGCAGCCATATGGACTGCCACCAGGACTGCTGTGTAGACTTGCACCAAAGAGAAGCCCCTGCTGTCCCACTAGCAAGCTGTGATTCCTGTCCCATGAGCCTCACAGTGATCTCAATGCCATGTGTGTCCTATTGTAACCTTGTTCACTGAATGTTTAGTTGAATCTAAGAGGAATCCCTTAAAGATGTTGCAACAATGGTTCTGTGAAACACTGGTTTTCAAATTCCACCAGTGGAATCCTTTCTCTAAAAGAAATCATACTTGAAGTAAATACCAATGGATTTGCACTACTTGAAATGGGAGCAGCCCGAAGGGTTGACACATTCCATGTTCTCTTACTTCACAACCCCATATCCCACACCCTCTGAGAGCCCCTGGGTCACCACAATACAGCCTCACACATGAAGTGAAACAATTGGAAAATAAAGACTTTGTAAGCCCCATTGAAAACACTCACAGGATCAAATGAGCCTATGAAAATCTAAGATGAGAAAAATGGAGAAGGGAACAAACCTGAGATTGCATTAGTCACAGACATCAGTGGTGAGTGCAGAGCGGGAGTCACGCCCCAGACAGTGTGGTAGCCCACAATGCCAGCCAAACCAAAAGTGGTCACCATCTGAGAAAAGGCTAGATTGGGAGCCACAATGCCCAAACCCAGTATCCCAGTGAGACCTGCAGAAAGAGAAGAAAGAGTTTAAGATGACTCCCAATTAGCCCAGTCATATTAAAAGTGTACACATACACACATCCACACTACCCAAACATGTGGAATAGTTAATGTTTGAAATTCTACCCCCTTGCCAGGAATGAGCAGATATTTTACATATTTCACAACTGAGAAGTGGTGGGTGGGGGGAATTCTGTGAACAAAATCCAAATTTCCAGCTACCCTCAAAACAAACTGTAAAGATCTAATAATATTTATGAGTCACCTTAATAGCAATTTGCACATTTTTCCCCCATGTATATTGTCTTCTTCCATTTTAACGTTCATTGACAATGCCACATGTGTTTCTATAAACATTTTTATTCCAGAATTATATGCCTATAGAGGATCTACCAAAGGATTTTCTACTTGGGCAAGACAAAACCTTTTTAAGACAGGACTTTTATGAGGCCAATGTTATGTCACTCTCAGATTTGGCTGAGGAAGAGGAGTTTTAAAAGAGTAGGAAGGATTTCATTCACTCCAGCACCTCCCCAAAACATATGGCTTCCACCCACCCAGGACAGAAGTTTTGCAATTGCTCCTGAATCTGGACTGGACTGCTGGCCAGGGCAGTCAGCTCCAGCCTCAACACAAGTCAGCCATCGGGAATTTACAAAGAAAAGGAAAAAAAAAAATACAAATTAAATTAAGAATGTGCAGAATACAAACAGTCAGCTCTGAACATACATCTTTAATTATCGCCTTCCTTAATAGCAAACATGTGGACAGTTGTTCTGCAACAGAAGAAAGGGTTACCTAGTGGTCAGTAGAAACACAGTGATAGTGAGCAACCAGGGAGCTGGACTTTAACTTTCCTGAACAAGGTACACTTTTTTTCCTTGGTATGAATTATTACTTTATAAGCGGCACAGCTAGAACATCAGGAATTGACATTAAGTTTACTTTGAATCATTAAATAGGACTGTAATTTTAATATATTTTCCTAGACACATAAAGCATTTCCAAGGTTCCAAGGCATGGCCGTTAATTATTTGGAGGGAGAACGTGATAAAACATTGTTTTACCTTTCAGTTAAAGATTAGAGAAGCTAAATGGGTTTGTGGATAAGAATGTTTTTGGAGGGAAGGCATATAACCTAGTGGTTTAGATGCCCTCATCCTACAGTGGAGTACCTAGGTTTAATATCTGCCTCTAGTTCCGACTCCAGTTTCCTGCTAATGCATACCCTGGATGGCAGCAGTGACAGCACAACTGATAGGTTTCCTGCCACCCACATGGGAGACTTCAGCTAAGTCCAACCTGAGCCATTGCCAGCATTTGGGAAATTAAGTAGCAGATAGGAACCCTCTGCCTCTCCCTGCCTCCATCTCTCTACCTACCTGTCTAACTCTCTGTGTCTTTATCTGTCTCTTTGCCAAATACATAAATAAGTAAAATATGTTTTCTTATATCAGACTCCCTGATTCTGTAAAGATATACCATTTTAGTGAATTCTTGTAAGGGATAAATGAGCTAAGTCATGATAAGTATTTAATGCAATGTCTAGTACTCACTAAATACTAGCTATTATTATGACCACATAAAGCATTGAACTATCAGAATTCACAATTCCTATGTTGAACATCTTAAATGGCAATCACATCACACACCTAAAAGTTTTCTTATCAACTATTTAATAAAGTCTTCACTCATAGAACAGAACAGAACAGAAAAAGGAAGAAAAGAAAATCACATTCCTTGAAGAATCCTATTCAAATAGATTCCCTACACAGAAAGAGAATAATCTTGCCTTAAATATGAAGGAGGAAGTTCAAGGTAAAGTAAAACAAATGTTAGGCCATCCTTTTGCTCATTGGATTATGCTATTGTAATATTTATTAAAAAGCAATATTCCCTGCCTCAATAAATACAAGAAAAACCTAGAAAAACCAATCATCATATATGTCCTGCTATATTTTCTGTATTCTCTCAAAGAGAAATGAAAAAATCATGATCCTACTCATAATACACTTCACGTACAATATAATAATCCAGTTTCTTTGTCATAACAAATGAGTGCAAGGAGGAACACTACTCCATCCATTCACAGTGTTCACAATCAGAGGCTTCTCCAGCCATTCTGCTGAGACTTGCTCTTCACTCAAGCAGAATCACATATTTAGCAGTAAGACATCTGGACTCACATGGAAACACGGAGAATGCTGAGGTTACAGGAATTCTGTGTGTCTGGTGCTGGTCTTTAATTCTTTATAGTTTGCTTTGTCTTGTTTTTCTTTTATCCCTAAGTAGATCTGCAAATTTTTAAAATACTGTATGACAGAGAAACTAATCTAAAATCAAATATCTAATTTCAGCCTCTAACAATACATGGCCAAAATGCATATCTGTCACTATTCAACAATAATTCTTTATAGAGTTTTCATGAAGATGAATTTAAAAGACAAATTATATGAAATTCTAAAGAAAGAGATGAAAATTAAATGCACAATTTTTTTTAGTAGATGAGTAACAGAATGCTAATAAAAATTTTCAAGGACTTCACCTTATATCATTTTATCTATCCTTCAAAGTAAATACTGGGATCCCCAGTCTTACCCAACTGTGCAAAAAAAAATCACAACTCAAGTTTTACAAAGCTCAAAAACCCCATAATCTTTATGTACACTTAGTATCAGCACAATATGACACACAAGGGTATTTCAAAAAGTTCAGGGAAAATGGAATTAAAGATGTTTATTTCAGTCCAAAAAAAATTTGATATCCATGCATATAAACATTCTTCCAAAAGTTCATAGAAAATGTATATTATGAAAAAAGTATGCACAGATTTCAAAAGTTTTGTACCAAAATGCACATCACTTTTAAAATTGTTTTCATTTATTTATTTTCTTTATTTATTTGAAAGGCAGAGAGACAGATAAAACTCTCCCATCTGTGGGTTCATTTCCCAAATGCCTGCAATAGACAGGACTGGACCAGCCAGAAGCTATGAGCCCAGAACTCCATCTGGACCGCTCACATGGATGGCAAGGACCCAAATACTTGAACCATCGTCTGCTGCTTCCCAGGTTGCACATTAGCAGGATGTAGAAATCAGGAACATAGCCAGGACTCAGCCTAGGCACTCTGATTTAGGATGCCATTGTCCCAAATAGTATCTTACCCACTCTGTCAAATGTCCATTCCCAAATATACCTTCTAATTCCAATTTTCCATGAATTTTCTGAAGTATTGTCATAGTTGAACATATTTGATATAAATAAAAATACTAATGAATAGAATATTTTAAAATGTGTCTTAAAAAGGAAAATATTAATAGCCTGTGTATTATGTCATATGTATTCATTTCAGTATTAGCATGGAGCCTTATCTCTTGAGATAGTCAATCAACACAGTCTCCAATTCTACAAAAAGGGTACAAGTCACATGTTGGCAAAAAATCAGGTCTATCAGAGTTAATTACCAATGAAATCAAAAGAAGAACAGCATTTAATTTATTAATGTTGACAATCACAAAATTCAAACAATAAATGAAACCCTCTGATAAATGAGACCCTCACCTGCTGTATATGCTGAAGCCGTTGTCATTGTCTTTCTGAAGGGTGTAATAGTTGCCGCCTTTTCAGCTTCCAGCTCAGCTACTGTCTTCTGTTTTACTGGGGCACCTTGTGGAATATTTTTCGGTGTGGGAGCTGGGAAAATTACTTCACCATCCTAAGAGATATTAGAAATTAGCATTTTTTAAAAAAATTCAATTTACAGAAGGCAGCTTACTATTGAATAAAACACTTCTTATGAATGCAATTTTTATAAATAAATTCATGTAATTTATAACATTTTATATAAACTTATGTTATAAATACATGATGCATGTATTACATACACATAGATATAGAATTTATATGTTCTAGGACATACATGAAAGAATATAGCTCAATCCCCAAAAAGTACATAGGTGGAGAGAATACTAAATTTTTACTTTATTCAATTTCTGTTTGCTTCTGTTTTCCAAAATTAACATATATTTTCAGTGAGTCATGCTACCTGTATTTAAAATATTTTTTACATCATTGTGCATTCTTAAACAATTATATTGGTAAAATCCTGGTACATCAATACTTTATTAGAATATATCTCAATTCCAAGAGAATTCTTCCATGAACAGCAATCCTAACATAAATATACATTAAAAGCCACAGGAAGTAACAAATCGCATTACTTACCTTCATCACTACAGTTCCTCTAATGACATGACCCATGGTACCAAAGTCAAAGTCATCTTTCACTTCAAAATAAAAATTGTCTTTGTCCGGGCTGATGGCCTTCAGGAGTTTGGTGATATTGTTGGAGTACAGGGTGCTGGCCTGTGTGGCCATCCGGCTTGGAAGGTCTGTGTAGCCTATATGAGTAATTCCCTAAATGAACAAAATTATAGTCAGAAAGGTCTACTACCCCTTGCTCACAGTCTTTCTAGGACAATTATTATTCACAATCAAGGCTACATTTTTAAATTATATATCTATATAAATACACACACATACAAGCATAATGAAAGGAGTTTTATATGTGCCTAATTTTAATTTTAAAATATGTTCAGGTCTCAATTTTGCCAAGTACGTAAACCAATAAATATCTTCTCACAAATCACTAATGCTGTAAGAGAAATGATGCAAAAATAGAAGATACTTTTTGGATATACCTTATGAATATAAAGTTCTCCTGGCTTAGTGGTTGCAAAGTTTCCACCAGCCTCGGCAGCTAAATCCACAACAACTGAACCTTCTTTCATTGACTCAATCATTTCTTTACTAAATAAAACTGGAGCTTTTTTACCTAAAAAAAAAAAAAAAAAAAAAGGAAAAGAAAATTATAATTTTCTACAGTCTTTATATTTCTTATTTTTGCCATAGTCTCTGGACATTCAGGAACTGAACATCTGAGATTTTTAACTCTTTCCAAAAAACCTCTGCAGAGATTGGTCATTATCTTAAGGAAGAAACACAATGAGTGTGAGCTGCAAAGCCACTGTGCAGGAGGGAATAAGCCTCACCACCTGCTCCAGAGGATCTCAGTGCTGCCTCTCCCAACTGGTTACATCCAGTTCTATTCAGGAAGAGGTAAACAAATTGCTTGGTATTAAAAAAAAAAAAAAATGGCACAATAGGCCATTCGAGAACTATGTTCACCCAAAATTGGACAGTTCAGATCATAACAAATGTCATCAGATTTTCCAACAAGCTATATTAACCTACCTTAATTTAACACAGGATAACTCCAAGGAGAAATGTCAAGTACTGTGAAACCAAAAGAGTAAGATATGTCTACTCCAAAAGGTTTAGGAATGCACACAGACTCTGGTCTGTGGTGCATCTATGCTCCAGGTATGCCTGGTGCTGGAAATACAGAGGATTTGACCCAAAATAAAGGTCATGCTGCTTAGCTAGCTAGTGACTGACAGCGCTGGATCACACAGCTGGAGGATTTCCAGTGTTACCCTGTGCTTTCCAGGTCTTCACTTTCATCACCGAGCCTTGCCCTCTGGCCAAGAGCACCTAGCTTGTTAAAGCTTCCCCTCATCTAGTGGTACCCTCCAGGCTCAGGCTGCGGTGCTTTAAACCACTCTTTGAAATCCAGGTTCATCCCCTTTGACTTCTAAATGTCAACTGTGCCATCAATCTCACAAATTTGATTTGACATCTAAAGAATTTCTCCTGCCCTAATCAGTCCCTGTACTGCAACACATTAACTGGCCAAAATCATTTAGGTTCCCTAGAAAATATCAAATATACAACCTATTATCTCCTCTGATTTTAGTCAATAAATCTTCACAAAACAATTGTATAGGCACTGACACAACTTTAAAAAAACACATGCACACAGCTGCACCTTAACAGGGATAACCCAGGTGTTTTGTTCATAATATTACTCTGAAATTCAATCACTTAAAAAAAAAGATTTATTTATTTATTTGAAACTCAGAATTACAGAGAGTCAGTGACAGAAAAGAGAGACAAAGAAAGAGAGAGATCTTCCATCTGCAGATTCACTACCCCTAAGGGCAGCAACAGTCAGGAATTAGGCCAAAGCCAGGAGCCAAGAGCTACAGCTGGGAATCCCACATGGCTAGCAGGGGCTCAAGCACTTGGGCTATCTCTGATGCTTTTCCTAGGTCATTATCAGGGTGCTGGATTCAAAGTGAAGAAGCCAGGACATGAACCAGAGCACTTACTGGATGACTGCATGGCAGGCACAGCTTTACCCACTATGCCACAGCGGTGGCCCCTAACCACTTTTTTTTTAATTCTTTATTTTATTATTAATATAAAAAAAACAGATTTCATGTATTTCATAGGTATAGTTCCAAGAAGATAACTATACTTCTCTCCCTCCCCCTCTCCCTCTCTTAATCCTCCTCCTTCCATTTTGTTTTTCTCCAGCTTCTGCAAAGACATGCTTCCAATCCACTCTGTAATCACAGGTCCGGGCTGGCGCCGCGGCTCACTAGGCTAATCCTCCGCCTTGCGGCGCCAGCACACCGGGTTCTAGTCCCAGTCGGGGCGCCGGATTCTGTCCCGGTTGCCCCTCTTCCAGGCCAGCTCTCTGCTGTGGCCAGGGAGTGCAGTGGAGGATGGCCCAAGTGCTTGGGCCCTGCACCCCAGGGGAGACCAGGATAAGTACCTGGCTCCTGCCATCAGATCAGCGTGGTGCGCCGGCCGTGGCGGCCATTGGAGGGTGAACCACCGGCAAAGGAAGACCTTTCTCTCTCTCTCTCTCACTGTCCACTCTGCCTGTCAAAAAATAAAAATAAATAAATAAAATAAAAATCACAGGTCCAATTCACCACCAAATATAATATCCAACAAGTTAAAAGTAGGAAGACCACAGCCCACAGGAGCACAAACAAGGGCTAAAAACAATAATCACATCACGAGATGTCCATTTTGTTCCCACACTTTTTTTGTATTCTATATTAACTGCCACATATCAGAGAAAACATATATTTGTCTTTTGGGGATTGGCTTATTTCACTGAGCATAATGTTTTCCAGTTGAATCAATTTTGTTGCAAAAGACAGGATTTCTCAAACACTTGAAATGATAGAATATTTTTTCACACAGAATAATTGACTTAGTGTACAGACTAGAGGGGACTGTTCCAACAATTAAGTTTAAAAATTTACCTAAAGAGTGGGCATTTGCCTCAGTGATAAAGTTGCTACTTCACCCATAAAGTTGCTACTGCATCCTATATCAGAGGGCCTAGTTCAAATCCCAGCTCTTCTGCCAATCCAGCTTCCTACTAACTTGCAACCCGGGAAGCAGCAGATGATGACTCAATTAGTTGGGTCTCTGTCACCCATGTGGGAGACCCAGACTGAGTTCCCAGCTTCTGGCTTCAGTCTAGTCCAGCCCTGGCTATTGCAGTCATTTGGGAAGTGAATCAGCAGATGGGACATCTCTCTCTTTCTCTCTGCTTTTCAAATAAAATGAAAATAAATAAATAGAATATTTTATTTACTTAAAACACAGAGGACTATATAAAGACATGGAATTATTCTATGTTAAAAGCACATAATAAAATATTGTGTGTTTAAAATATATACATGAGTATTTCATGTACTTAACAAAATACTACATATACAGTATGATTTAAAATTTTAAGTTTTTAAGCTTCTATTCAGTGAAATTAATTTATTTTTCCCTCTGTGCTTTTCCTTATCTCCCAAATGTTTTAATTTTAAAATTAAAAAAATTTTAATAAGGGCTACAGGGAATAAAATGATGAATGTTAACAGTCTAGCTGCCTTCAAGAACTCACATGTGGATCAATTTTTTGAAAATCTGGAAAATACAGAAATAAAAATTAAAAACAGAGGGGAAAAAATAAAGCCAAAAAAGCAGCAGGGTAGAACAAAAGTTCCAAGTGAGCAAATCCTCAAAAGATTAGGTCAAGAGAGGGAAAGCCTGAGAAAGCAATTTCCGAAATTACTATCTTACCCTTTTAGGCTGACACAATAAAATTGAAGGAATGATAAATGTGGCCTTCCATATTGGAAAGATCAAAAGGAATAAGACAATTAGTTAAGTAGGTCTAAACTAATTATAAAAGAAAAGAATTAACCCATACAGCAAAAGAAAATGCAGAAGAAAGAATACCTTGGTGAATCTCTCTCTAGTTTACTAAAAAAGTGAAAAAAAAATCCTAAATTTAAAGCAGCAGGAAAATTACAAAGGAAAACATCAATGAATTTAAGTATGAAAACACAGACATTATAGTCCCCAAGAAACGTAAATGAGAAGAAATAATATAATAAAAAGCTCACAGAAATATAAATAAAAGCAAAACACTAAGATCAAAATAGGTCAATGAACAATAAATGCAAATGGCAAGTTCAAAAAAATGTCCACTATCATTAAAAATGTCATTAGCAAAGAAATGTGGCACAAAAAGTAAGATTTTTTTTTGGCCTCACAAACTAGCTGAATCAAAAAATCATAATACTTAACGTTGAAATGAAACAGTCAGGCCGGCACTGCAGCTCAATAGGCTAATCCTCCACCTAGCAGCGCTGGCACACCGGGTTCTAGTCCTGGTCGGGGCGCCGGATTCTGTCCCGGTTGCCCCTCTTCCAGGACAGCTCTCTGCTATGGCCCAGGAAGGCAGTGGAGGATGGCCCAAGTGCTTGGGCCCTGCACCCCAGGGGAGACCAGGAGAAGCACCTGGCTCCTGCCATCGGATCAGCGCGGTGCACCAGCCGCAGCGCACCAGCCGTGGAGGCCATTGGAGGGTGAACCAACGGCAAAAAGGAAGACCTTTCTCTGTCTCTCTCTCACTATCCAGTCTGCCTGTCAAAAAAAAAAAAAAAAAAAAAACAGTCAGCTAGGCAGTCTCCTAATAAAATTATGAACTGCACAATCTTTCAAGAAAGCAGAGTTTAGGTTCAGGCTTTGTGTAGCAGCAGGTTTAGCTGCTGCATGGGATGTCACAACCTATATCTGAGTGTCTTGGATTGAATCCCACCTCTGATTCCAATCTAGTTTCCTGCTCATGTGAACCCTGGAGGCAACAGAGAACTTGGGTCCCTACCACCCACCTGAAGCAAATCTATGGCATTCCTGACTCCTGGTTCTGGCCTGCCCCAGCACCCACCGTTGCAGGAATTTGGGGGACAAACCAGCAAATGAAAGGTGGCACTCATGCTCCCTCTTTCTCTCTCTCCCCCTCTCTCTCTGCCCCATCTCTCCCCATCATTCTCTTCCACTATCTTTGCCTTTTCCTCCCCCCCCATTACTATACCTTTCAAATAAATAAATCAACAAATAAAACTTTAAAAAAAGAAAAGAAAGGGTAAATCAAGCATTTATCAATTGGCCATCTAGTCATTCTACTATCTAGTTTATTCTACCTCTAAAATAGCATTAATCCTGGGGAAATAAATGAAAGCACAGACACAAAAAAATGCAGAAGAAAAATATCATAAGAGCATTATTTTTAACTAACAAAAACTGAACATAAATTTAAAGCTCAACTTTGGGGGACCAGTTAAATAAAACAGTAATTCCAATGGAAAGTTCTGTAAAACGTTAACACATATTTACAGAGTTCCTAGTGATTCATCATTATTATACTAAAGGGGAAAAGCTTATGATATAATGTTAAGTAGAGAAATAAAGCAAGATACTGTATCTTGTCTCAACATTATAAAAAAAATGCACTGGAAAAAAGGCTGAACAGAAGTGGTAAAATGTTAACAGTATTTATCACTAAAGGAAGGATCACCAGAGATCTTTATTTTCTACTTTGTACTTTACTGCTTTTCTAACAAAAGTTACATATCATTTTTATAAAAATAAAATAATGTACCCCTACATAATCACAACCATTTTCTCCTTTGAGTCAAGGATGTGATTTAAGACTTGGTATTAGAAGAATTAGAATAACTTAGAAAAAGCATTAGATCAACTTATTTACTCACCAATCTAAAAGTCTTCAAATTCACTTGCCTTCCCTGTTACAGCAAACAAAGCTTTGTAATCAGCACACACTTTCCAAAAGCACAACAGAACCAGGAGTTTCGTATAGCATTTAAGACACTGCTTAGGACACTTGCATCACGTATTAGAGTTTCTAGGTTTAAGTCCCAGCTCTGCTGCTGACTCCAGTTTCCTGCTAAAGCACACCCTGGGGAGCCAGGAGGTGTTGGCTCAAGTATTTGGGTTCCTGCCGCTCATATGGGAGACCTGGTTCAGTTCCTGGCTCCTGGCTCCTGGCTCCTGGCTCCTGGCTCCTGGCTCCTGGCTTTGGCCTGGCCCAGTCACAGATGTTGCAGGCATTTGGAGAGTGAACCAGCAGATGGAAGATCTTTCTCTGTCCCTCTCTCACTCTGCCTTTCATAAATAAGGCATAAAAAAAAGTAAAACAAAACACTAAAGACAAAGAAACAACTAAAGATGGATAACAGAAAGATGTGTACAGACTTTTTACAATGTAAACACACATCTAAAATTTATTGCAAATCCTTCAAATATGATGAGATGAACCATATACTCTATAGATAGCTTTGAGAAAGTTCTAGATAGAAGAATAAAAGACAAAATGAGCATATCATATATTTCAAAACATAACTGTAGCAGAAAGTGGAAGAGTTAATGAAAGAAGACATATAAAAGGTGTTTTCTTAAAGGCACAACTGACCTTTTCCCTTTGATGCTCATTTCTGCTCATTTTATCACCTTTCTATAATAAACTGGATACACAAAAACACTAAGGCATTTACTAAGACCAGCCCCCTAAAAACAGCAATAATCATGACAAAAAAATTAACAAGGAGAGAAAATTTTAAAAAAAATATCTCCCAGCACAATACAAACTGAAATATCTGGCATGATGTCCAATTTCATGAAATATTTCTTGCTCCCTTCTGGTTTGTGAACATTAAGTTCCCCTAATAAGGTTACTCAGTTGCCTCCCTATTGGGAGTTATTTCAATACTTTGCCAAGACAATTGTAGGACATAGAGCACATATATTCATCACTCAAAAATTCACCCATTCATTGACTCAACTAATACTAAGTGCTTCCTGTGTGCAGAATAGATGGGAAGGAAAATTTTATGGATTGCTCTAGGGTCTAATATTTTACAACTGAAGGGGGCTACATTCAAAACATAGCCAACAGTTTTATTACTAGAACAGATGGGTATTTAAAGTGCTCATCTAAGAATTTTAATTAAAAAGCTTCCCAACTGGTTAGCTTCACTGATTTGGAATGAGTAGTTTAATGTAAGGTCTCCACAAATCTCTGTGTGCACCAAGAGTTGACTATTGACTAAATAAGTACCTCATGCTTGTACATTCTTTCTTGATATATGTACATAAAGATGGAATTCATATAAATTCATTTCAAATGTTATCAAATTTATAGTATCTTTTCATAATCATATTTTCTCAAATAATGAATATTAAGATACAGTTTAGATCTTCTGTATATAAATATAATTGAAAATGAATCTTGATGTGAATGGAATGGGAGAGGGAGCGGGAGATGGGAGGGGTGTGAGTGGGAGGGAAATTATGGGGGGGGCCATTGTAATCCATTAACTGTACTTTGAAAATTTATATTTACTAAATTAAAAAATTAAAAAATTAAAAAAGATACAGTTTAGAAAGATTTAAAATTAGAAGCTGCTAAAAAAAACTTACTAATTTCTAAAAATAACAATCTATTTCTATGTGGCAAAAAAATGCATTATTAACTTCTCTACATCACTAAATTCAGAGAGTGAATTGGCTTAAACTAAACATCAAAAGCTAAAGATTTACCAGAAGATCTTGTAATATAAGTATATTATATCTCTCTGAGTGAGTCAGGCCTAACATGATCATCTGGACTCAATAAATTTTCAGATTCTATCTTATTGTGGGAAGAATCAAGCCCTCACAGACAACTTTAATCACACCAAAAACAAAAAAAGAAAGAAACAAATTAAGAAGAAACCACTAAAAATGTTAAGAACAACAAGAAACCAAGATGAAATGGGTTTACCACAAAATTTTCTAATGATTCCAAGGAGCAGTTAGCATTATTTACTGGAATTATTCAATGGCATATAATCAAATGGGGAAATTCCTAACTTCCTGGCCTGAAGGCCATCAAATTAGACAAAGACTCAAGAAAAACCTTCTGTTCAACAAGAACATGGTATACTTAACTCCACCCTGGCAAATAGATTAATAACATAAATTATAGAATACATTTTTGCAAACCAAAGCAGATTTGTCATGAACAAGTCCTAGGAAGATGAGAATGCTTTTTAATGTAATGTAATATCCTATACACATTAAGTATCAAATAAAGCAGGTAAAGAAAAACATCGTGAACTCCAGGGTTAACACATTAAGAAACTTTTTGTAACAACACCATTTTACACTGAACATTGTAGTAATATCTACCCAGTATCCATTTTCTCCTTTGGTCACCACTCCAGTTTCCATTCTCTTGTCACTGTCTATGCGTTTCAGGAGAGATGACCTCAGAAAATACTCCAGAGGCAGGCTTGCCCAGCCTTTCAGTAATCTCATCAGCCTTTAATTGGCTCCATCAGAAAATCAGGTGTAAACTGAGGAGCATCTCATTGTCCTGTCTACAAAGATAAGCTCAGAAATGGGCACATTAAGGCTAAGAAGAGCAAAAGAAAGGTTCTTAAGGGCTTCTGAACAAGAAGTTTCCTTGTTCTTTGAGAAGGAGCCATCATAATTGTCCTATGTTGAGCTTTGGATATGGTATTACAGAAACTGGAGGCCTGAAATCAGTGCTACTTTCTGCATACCACAGAGGATGGCGTCAACTCAAAGAGGAGAGTGAGCTGAGAGAACATAAATGTGCAAAGCCTTTACCCACATCAACCCACAGTTATAACTAGACTATTTTCCATTAGCATAACTCAAAAAATCTTTCTTAAGGTAGATTAGATTGTGTTTGGATTGTTGTCTCTAACAGCCTATGGCATCATAACTGATACACACCAAAAGCTCTTCTGGAATTTCAAAATTGCAGATGGGATTAAAGTATTGAGTCTTGTGGCCAGCGCTATGGTGTAAGTGTTAAGCCACCACCTACAATTGCTGGCATCCCACATGGGGTTCCACTTCTCATCCAGGTGCCTGCTATTGCACCTGGGAAGGCAGCAGAAGATGGCCCAAGTATTTGGGCCGCTGAAGCTACATAGGAGGAAGCTCCAGGTTCCTGGCATTGATATGTCCAGCCCTGGCCATTGCAGCCACTTGGGGAGTGAAATACAGATGAAAGATGTGGGCACAGGGGCACAAGCACCTGGGCCATCTTCCACTGCTTTCCCAGGCACATTAGCAGGAAGCTGGATCAAAAGTAGAGCAGCCAGAACTCGAACTGGTATCCATATTAATGATTCTACAATGCTATCCCAAAAAAAATCTACATTTCTTACAGGTTGAAATGTGTTCTCTCAATATTCCTATGTTGAAGCCCTAACTCCTAGGACCTCAGAATTTGGTTGCCTTTAGTGAGGTGATTAAGATAACACAAGGTCATTAAGGTGTGCCCTAATCCAAACTGATTAGTGACTCCAAAGGTAAAATTTAGACACCAAACAAGACACCAGGGATACACATGCACCCAAAGGAAAGACCATTAGAGGGTACAGCAAGAAGACAGCCATCTACCTGCCAAGCAGAAAAGCCTTAGAAGAAAAAAACCTACCAACACTCCATCTTAAACTTGAGCCTCTTGAAATGTGAGAAAATCAATAAATTTCTATTGTTTAAGCCCCTGGGTTAATTAACAAATTAATACAATGTTCTCTTATTCTTGGGCACATTTCTAAGCAATAGTTCCCAGCTTCCTTCATAGTTAGGTTTGGTTCTTAGCAAAAGAAATAATGAGTAGATGTGCTCCATCCATGTCTCCCATTCATACTCCTCCCTGTCTCTTCCCCCTCAGGCTGGTTGGATTAGAAAAGGAGCCCAGAGTGATGTCCATAGCCTCATAAAAACGATGACAACACTGTGAATCCCCAGTGATCATGCAAAGGAGACTGACCACCAATGTGAAAACCCACCTATCACTGTGACCTGAGCAAGAAATAAACTCTGATAACATTTAAGTCATTAGACACTTGTGGATTGATCTACTACAGCAAGGGCTATGAACTTAGAGATAGGCCACCCTAACTAATTCATATTAAGGCACAAATAAGCATAGGGGAAATGGAAAGAAGGGGAAACAAAAACACAAACTGTTCTCCATGTGTGCATGTGTGTGTATGTGTGTGCAAACTGTTGAAATCTTTACTTAGTATACAGTTGCTGTTCTGTATACAAAGCTAATTGAAAATGAATCTTAATGGAGAATGGGACTGGGAATGGGAGAGGGAGGAGGAGGTGGGTGGGAGGTCAGGTATGGTGGGAAGAATCACTATATTCCTAAAGTTGTACTTAAGAAATTTGTACTCCTTAAATAAAAGATTTCTTTGGGGGAAAAAACCACACAGAGTGCAAAGCACTAGAAGCACGGACCAGAGACAGCTCAGCCTCCCCATTCTTTTCAAGGCAAGGGCTGCCAGGAAGGAGAGCCTAATACTTCCCAATCTTGCAACATGTCTTGGAGAAATAGCAGACCAAACCAGAATATAACTCCATGCCATAAATTTTTCTAACAGAACAGTTGTTAAATTTGGCCCACTCACTAAGTGTGCTCTAACACAACCCTAAGAAATCAAGACTGACAAATGGCAATGGAAAACGCCACAATTTTGGCACCCTCCCCTTGATGACAAGTTGCCCTGTCTGTGTTGAAAGCTACCAAGAGGTGTGTAGACAGCCTGTGGTTACCAGCCCTTGATGTTGCAACATCCAAGTATTTCTCTCTGTCCTTCAAAATTCTCCAAACAGATGAATCTTTGTAGAAGTAACATTACAAAATGCCATATAGTCCTAAAATACATTTACCAGAAAAGAGGATGGCAGATGAATCCAATAGTAAAAAGAGTAATATAATTCAAAAAGTTGGGAATCACTCGTCTACAGCATATAGTTTTGCCCTAAAACAAGTCATAATGCATATGGAAGAAGGAAAAGAAAACAATCTGAAAAACAAGCCCTTGTTTGTGAGAAAAATTTTATATATTCATCTAAACAATATCAACTTTTTGGACTTACACAAATGGATAGCATCAATAATTATTCTCTTGCCTCAAAGTACAAGTTTGAAAGTTACTGTGGAAAATCATTCTTTATAATTATTTTTTAAAGATGTATTGATCTATTTATTTGAAAGGCAGAGTGACACAGAAAAGCGAAAGACAAAGAGAGAGGGGGGAGAGATAAAGAGAGAGGATGAGAGAGAAAGATCTTCCATCCATTGGTTCACTCCTCAAATTGCTACAACAGCCAGGGCTGGTCTAGCTGAAGCCAGGAGCCAGGAACTCCATCCTGGTGTCCAACATGGGGGGCATGGTCCCAAGAATGTGAGCTATCTTCCACTGGGTTCCCAGGTTCATTAGCAGGAAGCTGGATCAGAAGTGGAACTGCCAGGACTCAAAACAGCACTCTGAAAAGCAAGGCAGCATTGCAAGCTGCAGTTCAATCCACTGCACCACAATATCAGCCCCAAAAATCATTTTGTATGGTATTTACATTATTAAACATGGGTTAAGGGGGCTGGTGCTGTGGCATAGAGGGTAAAGCTGCCGCCTGCAGTGCCTGCATCACATAAGGGCACTGGTTCAAATCCCGGCTGCTCCACTTCCAATCCAGCTCTCTGCTGTGGCCTAGGAAAGCAGCTGAAAATGGCCCAAGTCCTTGGGCCCCTGCACCCACATGGGAGACCCGGAAGAAGCTTCTGTCTCCTGGCCTCGGATCAGCTTAGCTCATGGCATTGCAGCCATCTGGGGAGTGAACCAGTGGATGGAAGACCTCTCTTTCTGCGCCTCTCTGTAACTCTGCCTTTCAAATAAAATAAATAACTTTTTAAAAAGATGAATTCAAAGATGGATTCAAGGAGACAGTTTGTATCAAGTAGAGAACAAATGCTAGCCTTCCAGGAAACTGTAGCCCCTCGGGTTCAGTATCACATATGTAAGGCCCTTGACTATCAGAGAAAAATATCTCCCTCCCAATTCTCCAGCGTCCTTTGAGGCGTGAATTTTACAGACCCTAACAGGTATAAAGACCAAAAAACACTGCTACCCTAATCTGCATTGTGTTTAAAAAGAGATTCATGCATTCATGGCCTAGGGTATCATAATTTATGATGAAGCAATGAATATCTTCCTTCCTATTTGGCAGGACATTGTCTAACTCCTAAATAGAACTGCCACTACTTTCTAATTCTATTTCTTGAGAGGTCTGGCTATCTACCTCAAATTACAGACTGGGTTTTTGTCCATGTTCTCAATAATTTAAGAAAGCTAAGTTTTCAGTTCTAAATAAGCCTCAGAAATGTTCCTGTTCAAAAGCAAGCCAGCAGAATGTTCTATCCTTCCTTGAGCAGCAGCAAAAAAAAAAAAAAAAAAAAAAAAAAAAAAAAAGTGATTGTGCCAAATGAGACCTAAGAAAGGCACCTAGAATTTTTTTAGTTCCGCTTTGCTGGGCCTACCATCGTGTATGAAGCACTATGCTAAGCACTGGCCACAACACAGATAAACACATCTGCTGCACTCACAGGAAGGCAGAACAAGTGAGAGGCGAGTGGACAAAGCACTGTTGTACTATGAAGCACTGGCAAGGTGCTGTGAGTGCAGAAAAAAAGATTGGCTGCCACTGTAGTAGGAAGCAGTAGAAAGTATAGAGAAGGTGGTAACTGGATTAAGCTGGATTTAAAGGGGCAGGAGTAGCATTCCAAAGAGAAGCAATATATGCAAAGTCTTGAAAGTATCTGGGCCTATCTTGAGAGTTAAGAGCAGCCAGCCTGACTGAAATCAGGCCCAGAGGATAAGACATTAATTTAACATGAGATCCAAAGACTAGGTCAGAAGCAAAAATGATAGGCAATAAATATCTTACCTAGGAGTGCAAACTTTACAGCACAGGAATTCTGAGGATGGGAGGCTGCAATCAAATCCCGACCAATTTAGATGCCTCCATCTAATGATGCTGGGAATTCAAGTGGCCTGGGATACTGTCATCATTACTAAACAAAACCCCAGACCTTGCCATCATCTTGCTTCTAATAATAAGGACAAGATGTAATATGGGGAAGGGCTAAGCAGGGAAGCTATATGACCACATGAAGATCATGATTTTTTAATTAAGTAGCCATCAGGAAAGATTTGCAATGGAAAAAGTGGTTTCTGCAAGGGTAAAGCTACTGTGTGCTCCACAGCACCCTTACTTCTCAGTGGGCTTTAAGGCAAATTTGCCCAAGACATGGTCAGTGCAAAATTACTCTGATTCTTCCCTATTCTTTTCCAATAGTTCTCTCCTTCAATTACGTATTAAATTTTCAACCTGATTCACTCCATTCCTGACTAAATATTCCAAGTCTATAAAACAAGTCTCTCTAAAAGTGTTCCAGATCACAGAGATGCTGAAAAATATCTTGTATCTCAATAGGCTTAGCAGAAAAGATTACATGCACAGCCTGAGCATGACCAGAGATCAGAGCTAACTTATCCTTTAGCAGTACAGCCAAAAATCAAAGAGCTGAACAGGAAAGTTGGGAGCTTTTCCTTATGTTCAGAGCATCACAAAATGGGACTATCAGTCCTATCCTACAGTTAGCTAATTTAAGCAAAATGTTTACCTTTAACCCATCACCCCATCCTGTAGGGGGTCTGGCACAAGACAACAGGCAGCATAAAAACCAGCTAACTACAGAACTATTTCATTCCACATGTAATCTACATTCAAGATACTTCAAAAGTTTGTAGAACAATTGAATTAGGGGCAGCCATTTGGCCTAGCAGCAGACACCACTTTGGACACCTGCCACCCATGTTGGAGTGTCTGGATTCAAGTTCCAGATCTGCTTCTGATTCCAGATTCCTGTTATGTGCACACTGGGGAGCAGTAGGTAATTGTTTAAATACTTGGATGTCTATAACCCACGTGGGAGATCCAGATGGAATTCCAGGTTCCTGGCTTTAACCCACCCTACCCCTGGTGGTTGCAGGCATTTGGGAAGTGAACCAGTAGATGGAAAATCTCAATCTGTGTCTGTCTTGATGCCTTTCAAATGAATAAATAATTTTCAAAAATTAATTAAGGGGTCAGCACTATGGTATAGTAGGTTAAGCCTCCGCCTGCAGTGCTGGCATCACACATGGGTGCCAATTCAAGTCCTGGCTGTTCCACTTCTAATCCAGCTCCCTGCCTATGGTCTGGGAAAGCAGTGGAAGATGGCCCAAGTCCTTGGTCCCCTGCACCCATGTGGGAGACCTGGGAAACACTCCAGGCTCCTGGCTTCAGATGGGTCCAGCTCCAGCCATTGCCGCTATTTGGGGAGCAAACCAGCAGATAAAAGACCTCTCTCTTTGTCTCTCAGCCTCTCTGTAACTCTGCCTCTCAAACAAATAAATAAATCTTTAAAAAATTAATTGAAATATAAGTTTACTTTGATACAAAAGAAATTTGAAATCCATGCATACTTTTTTCATAATATACATTTCCATTAATTTTTGAATGTCAAATGTCATTGTTTTTCAAGTCCACTGAGGTTGTATAGCTAGGAACGGTGAAAACTTGCCAACTCCATGAAGTTGCTACCCAAAACTAGCTCCTTGCCTGTGTTGTTCTGTTAACACTCTGATTCATGCCAGGTCCTCAGTCCAGCTTTGTGTGGGTTTAGGTTTATGGGATCTCAGCTTAGAGAACTTCTGACAGTTGACTTGGTCCCCTTTGAATCCACTCAAGGAAAACTTGAGAACAACTTCTGCTCTAAGAGTTTTACTAGAACTAGATGTACCCTCTGGTACATACAGAGGCTCAAGTCATTAACCAGTCAGGTCCAATGCCAAGAACACTGTTTCCCAAAGGGCAATTGTACCTGTATGTAATCTTTCAATCACTTTACTAAATGGTTTCAGTTTTCAGTCCATCAGATATGAATGATTTTAGAAAAAAAAAATCAGCCTTTTTCTCATAATATTCTAACCTCTCTTTCACTTGTTTTTCTCTTTTGGTTTAAAAAAAGTAAAGGAAAATTCCTTTTCAGCCAGTCTTTTGTGACAAAGTATGGGTCAATGTCCTGAGCAAGGACTTTGAGCAAACTTAATGTGAAGATTGTAGCTTCAGAAAGCAGAAAACATTCATCTAACTATATTAATAAAATTTCTTCAAGCAGTCTTCAAAACTATCCCACAATTTGACCCTTTACTAAAGTACATTAACTAAAAACTACTTACAAGCATTAAGATTTCATTGGGGGGAAGGTATAGCCTAAAAGGCAGTATAACAAGCTTTGAATTCTGTCACTTCTAGCTTTACTAAGAGTATACTTTGACTAAAACTAGCTTCCTGGTCTCATTTACTCCAGGAGTAAATGTTGTGGCTCCCTCTACTGGCCACTTGCTGCATCTCATTAGCTCACACTTAACTCCTCTCCGCCTAGTGCAGCTGCCTCTCAAACGTCAGCGGGTGACTAAATAAAAGTCTCTCCACCCCTTCTTCAAAGTCACCTGGGGAACAGCTGAGTCAGGAGTCAGCCACGAAAGGAAAGGTCAAATCCTGAAGTACTCTCCTGCCGTGTATGATTTCTGTACTCACTGACAGATTTCATAACCGCCATGCTGAGTCCCTGAGCTGCCAGATTAGCATTCCCCTCTTGCACCCAACCATGGGTCTCATTTCTACACTCGCAGACGTTGAGCCATGATGACCTCCACATTTGCCTTCCTGCCTCTCTACTTCATCTAGTCCGCTCTGATGGGACAGGGTGTCTGGAGAAACCAGCTCACCAATTACCTGGGTAATCAGAAGACACAAAGAAGAGCTTGGGAAAGCACATTTCCCTACACAAGCTCATGGAGCTGATATCCATCAACTCCCCAGCAATGAGTTTACATTAGCCAGACTGTGGGAGGGTGTGCCAGAAACGAACTTCTCTTCTCCCACGGCCTCATCACACAGCTTCTTCTTTTTCTATTACATACACATATTTTATATATATATATATATATATATATTTAATTTATTTTTAAGGAATGCAAATTTCAAAAGTACAACTTTAGGAATATAGTTATTCTTCCCACCATACCCAGCCTCCCACCCACACACTCCCACCTCTCCTCCTTCTCCCTCTCCCCTTGCCAGTTCCATTCTCCACTGAGATTCATTTTCAATTAACTTTGTACACAGAAGACCAACTCCATACTAAGCAGAATTTCAAAAATTTGTGCACACACACACATACACACAAAGAAAAAAACTGTTTGAGAACTAGTTTTGCAGTTAACTCTCATAATACAACTCATTGAGGAAAGAGGTCCTGCATGGGGAATTAGTGCACAGTGACTCCTGTTGTTAATTTAACAATTAACACTCTTGAGGCTGGCGCTGTGGCACAGCAGGTTAAAGCCCTGGCCTGAAGTGCTGGCTTCCCATATGGGTGTTGGTTCTAGTCCCAGCTGCTCCTCTTCCGATCCAGCTCTCTGCTATGGCCTGGGAAAGCAATGGAAGATGGCCCAAGTCCTTGGGCCCCCGCACCCGTGTGGGAGAATCAGAAGAAGTTCCTGGTTCCTGGCTTCAGATCGGCGTAGCCCTGGCAGTTGTGGCCATTTGGGGAGTGAATCAGCGGATGGAAGACCTCTCTCTCTATCTTTACCTCTCTCTGTAACTCTGTCTTTCAAATAAATAAAATAAATCTTTAAAAAAAAATTAACACTCTTATGTCTGACATCAGTGACCACCTGAGGCTCCTGACATTTGCAGCCTAGGTTATGGAAGCCTTTTGAGTCCACAAACTCCATCAGTATTTGGACAAGGCCATAAGCAAAGTGGAAGTTCTGTCCTCCCTTTAGAGAAAAGTACCTCCTTCTTTGATGGCCACTTCTTTCCGCTAGGATCTCACTCACAGAGATCCTTCATGTACAGCATATTTTTGCCACAGTATCTTGGCTTTCCATACCTGAAATGCTCTCACAGGCTTTTCAGCCATACCAGGAAGCCTTAAGGATTCTGAAGTCAGAGTGCTACTTAAAGTGATTGTCTTTCCATGAGTCTGCTCACACAACTTCTAATTCTCCACAGTACCCTAGAGAAAGTACCATTTAAATACTCATCATCTGGTCCACTTTGTTTCAGAAAGGGAAAAATTAGAGTTGGCATAACTTTCATTATTCAGTTACAGAAGGAATAGGCAAGTAAGAGAAGAGGTAAGAACATAAAAGGTAGAGTCCTTTAGCTCCCAAATCTTGCTAGATTAAATTATCATTTACTGATTAATGAATACTTATTGGTTTAACATCAATCATGCATTGAGTGCAAAATATTATTTAGAAGATCCATGATGCCATGGATTAAGTCACTGCTTGGGATGCCTGCGTACCATACCTACCATATCAGAGTGCTTAGTTCTAGTCCTGCCTGATCCATTTCCAATCTATTCCTACTAATGTGCCTGGGAAGGCAGCAGTAATGAGTCTCTGCCACACACAGGGGAGACCTAGATAAAGCTCCGGGCTTCTGACTTCTGCCTGGCCCAGCTTCAGCTGTCATGGGCAATTGGGAAATGAATCAATCCATGGAAAATCTCTTTCTGTCTCTCCCTCTCTGTCAAATTAATTATTTGCCTTTCAAATTAATTATTTTTAAAGAGATGTTGTAAAGGGACTAGAAAATCCTGGCATCAAAAACCTCACAACTTCGTTGAAAAGATGAAACATACCTAAAAAGTGACAATGTGTCATGTCCATAAGTGAAAAATATACATTGGAAATTCCATAAATGTATATACACAAAGTCCTTTCTCATCCTTGTGTATAAAAAAGTCATCAGCATAACAATAACAATTCATCTTTGATGAATTTCAGATGATCTTTACTCTTTTCATCATATTTTTCATTACTATGTGAATTTCCTACGATGAGAATGAAGTATCTTAACAAAGGGAACAAAAATAAATCAATAATCAACTTGTGAAGGGTTTAAATGAAGAAAACCATTTACAAACATAATATTGCACACAGAATATGGTATAGGAACACAGTTATACAAAAATACCCAGAGAAGGGTCTACGCTGTGGCATAGCAGTTAAGGCCACCTCCTGCAGTGCCATCATCCCATATGGGTACTGGTTCAAGTCCCGGCAGCTCCATTTCCAATACAGCTCTCTGCTATGACCTGGTAAAGCAGTGGAGGATGACCCAAGTCCTTGGGCCCCTGAACTCGCATGGGGAACCCAGAGGAAGCTCCTGGCTCCTGGCTTCAGATCGTCCCAGCTCCAGCTATTGCGGCCATCTGGGGAGTGAACCAGCAGATGGAGGACCTCTCTCTCTCTCTCTGCCTCTGCCTCTGCCTCTGCCTCTGTGGCTCTGCCTTTCAAATAAACAGATTAATGAAAAAAAAAATACCCAGAGAAAAAAATGGAAGACAGGTCGGTGTTCTGGCATAATGGGTTAAGCTGCCATCTGCAACATCAACATCCTATATGGGCACCAGTTCAAGTCCTGGCTGCTCCAGTTCTGATCCAACTTCCTGCTAATAGGAAAGCAGTAGAAGATAGCCCAAGTACTTGGGCCCCTGTATCCATGTGGGAGACCTGGATGAAGCTCTTGGCTCCTGGCTTTGGCCCTGCCCAGACCCAGCCATTGCAGCCATTTGGGGAGTAAATCGACAGATGGAAGATTCTCTCTGTCTCTCCCTCTCTATTTCCCTCTATAACTGCCTTTCAAATAAATAAAATAAATCTAAAAAAAAATAGACTGGAAGAAAATGTATCCAAGAATTAATTACTATTATCTCTAGAGACTGCAGTGATTTTTGTCATGTCTTCTCATTGCCTAGCACTTTTATAACAGAAAATTGATCTTTACTTAAAGAAATTCAAATATTAAATAACTATTCACTTTCACTTTTGAAAAATCATTAGTAAAAGTGCTTTCAAGTTAACCATTTACTTAATGGCATACCTGGAATAAGTGCTGTGCTGATGAGGATGTCCACCTCCTTGCACTGTTCAGCAAAGAGTTTCATTTCAGCCTCAATGAATTCTTTGGACATTTCTTTTGCATATCCTCCTTGTCCCTCACCAGACTCCTTCAAATCCACCTCCAGGGGCTCAGCACCAAGAGACTTGAACTGTTCCAAGGCTGCAGCTCTAGGGTGAGTATGGAAGGCAAAATGGTGGTTATTTGAGGCCTCCAATATAGGAATCAAGATTATCATTCACATTTACATATTTTTTTTGACAGGCAGAGTTAGACAGTGAGAGAGAGAGACAGAGAGAAAGGTGTTCCTTCTGTTGGTTCACCCCACAATGGCCACTACGGCCAGCGCGGATCCGAAGCTAGGAGCCAGGTGATTCCTCCTGGTCTCCCATGCGGGTGCAGGGCCCAAGCACTTGGGCCATCCTCCACTGCCTTCCTGTGACACAGCAGAGAGCTGGACTGGAAAAGGAGCAATCGAGACAGGACCGGCGCCCCAACCGGGACTAGAACCAGGGTGCCGGCGCCACAGGCGGAGGATTAGCCTAGTGAGCCGTGGATGAACAGCTGTGTATATTCAGAAGTCAATGGCAGGGTGGGCATCTGACCTAGCAGTTAAGATAAAAGTTAGGACATTTGCATCCCATAAAGGAGTGTCTGGGTCTGAGTCTCAGCTATACTCTCAATTCTTGCTTCCTTAGGGAATGCACCCTAAGAGGAAACAAAAAAGTATCTGGATCCCTGCCACCCACACCTAGACCTAGACTGAGCTCCTGGAACTCTGTTTCTATGGGCCCAGATCCACTCATTTAGGGCATTTAAGGAGTGAACCAGATGATTCTGTCTCTGTCTCTGTCTACCTCTCAAATAAATAAATAAATTAGAAAAAATAAAAATAAAAGATGTGGTTGCTGTCAAAGTAAAAATAAAACTGTTATTTTTAAAAAAAGGTTTTTTGCATTCCTCCAGAAAACTGTTTCAATATTTTTCTAAAGGCAAGGTACAAATTTTATAATAATATTTTTATGAAAAAAGAAAATGATAGGAAATTCCAACTCCTTAGTTAAATTGCTAAAGGAATTTCACCATTGTCAATCCCAGTAATAAATTTTGTTTCCTGTGGCCCCAATGCTGATGATGACGTGCTAATATGCATTAGCATTTGATATAATTAAAATCACTCAAGTTGAAATTTTTTTATTTGTGAATATTCTGTTTTAAATGTGTACTTATTGAGGACATTTTCCACATAAATGACTCTCCTAGAAATATTTTAGTGAAGTAAATTTGTACCGCATCCCACTAAATTGTGCTTGTGAAACATTAACTGGTAAATGATAAAATGTAAAAAGCTAGCAAATTTAAATTATTTAAAAATACATTCAGTTTAAAAAACTAAATAAATGTTATCTAGTCACTGTATCCTGGTTGGAATACAGAACCAACGAAGACCTCAGCTCAGTGACAATGCTGTTTAACTCAGTAATATCCATTTGTCTACAGTAAATTCTAAACTTCCCTAATGACAACAATCACTCTAGTTACTTATTAAAAATTCACATTTCCAGGCCTCTCCTCAGACCTACTGAATTATAATCTCCAGCAAAGAGAGCAGAAGCTATATTTTTAGCAAGAGCTACCAGTCGTTGGAAACTGAGGCCTGAGCCAACAAATCCTTAGGGACCATCATGTTCACTGTATGTATGAAGGGTATGCATGAAGGGTAGGACATAGAGTCCATTGTTGAACAAGATGTTCCCTCTGCTGGCTCGAACAAGGAGTCCAGTAGCTCTGGAGGTCAAGTTGCAACCACAAGTGTTATATGCTTTAAGAGGAAGCCAAAGCTGAGGACAGCAGAGAGGAGAAACAGAAAGTTCCCACCCCTGATAGCACCAGTATGCTGCTGACTCTCATGTGAAAGGGAGCCCTTCTTGTGGATTTTCAGTTAGAGGAAATGATACATTTCTTGGTGGTTTAAGCTGGTTTGAGCTGTTCTTTTCCATCCCTTGCAGCCACAGGGATACAAATCTTTTCAAAAGTTTAAGAAATGCCTATTATTAAGAAAAAATGTAAAAATTATACACACGCATGTGCATGGGCAGACTTCAGAACTTTTGTGGAAATGGAATGAAAAGACAAGCTTACCTTGGTCCAAAAACACTTTGAAATCCATTTGTAGTGGTTCAGAAAACACATTTTCTGTGACCTTTTTGAGCACCCTAGATATATGTATGTGTATATACACATTTTTCCAAAGAATCTCATTTTTGTTCAAAAGGTAGATAAAACTCTCAAGAATTTATACTGACACATCACCAACAATTGTATCTCGCTGACAGATTCATAAAAACTATTTTTATTTTCTTCCTTCCACTTTTTTGTAGTTTCTAATAATAAATATGTATCACTATAAATATAAACACTATTTGACAATCTTTACTGCTATATTTTTGTCCACAAAATATCATTTTAAAATACCACATCATAACTTATAATGTATATGTCTTTTAATGCCAATATTCCATTTCTAGAAATTTATCTTAAGGAAATAACGAGATGGATACACAGATATATGCATATACACACAACAAACAAAATATTGTTTATAGAAAGAAAAAATGTCCATTTATAGAGGACTAGTTAAATAAATCATTATACTTTTATACAACATAATTCTATGCAACCATTAGAAATATTTATAGATAGGGAAATGTCTTCAGGATCTACAGGTGAATGGAAAAAGGTTAAATAGTACTATTAGTAAAATTACATTTTTAATTCATGTGTGGAAAAAGAAATATATTAAATTATGAACAGCTAACTCTTGGCAGTAAGATTTAGGGTACTTAATTTTCACATTTCTAATTTTTTATATTATTCTTAATTGAAGGGATAATCATGTTTTTATAATAATAAAGTAAAATTTTTATATTTCTAAGCTTTGTAATATAGGTATTAAACAAGATCATCACTACTGTTAAGAGGAGACTCTCCTAGTTATTGTTTGAAAGAATTAAAAATCATTTCCCATTAATATTACTGAGTTGTCCGTAAATCTGAAAATGCTTAACTGAAAAAGTGTATCAGTTGTCCAGCAAGAATTTTAAATCAACTGTGTTTTCCAATATATTTGGATTTCATATTTATAATGTGATATCAATTGCTAGTCTCAAAATAAGACTAGATTGCCTAATGAACAATAATTTTTAGAAAAGCAAAATATTATTTCAGCTACATCTTTCTTACTGTACAAGTGAATTATTTGTATAATAAATATAAATAGTTATGCAACAGCTATTTTGTAGCAGTCTATTCTGCAGACAAAAACAATGACATCCATACACTAAAATTCTCACTAGTTCACCCTCCACCACGTTTCAAACCATGTCTAGGTCAAATACATACATTTATATTTCACCACTATTGTCCACTTCAAGGGAAACATGAATAGCCTGCTTTCTACAGGCTTGGAGGTCCTGAGAAAACTTCCCATCAGCAGCATCAGAAAGGAAAAGGCAGGACTAATGGCATGGTTATCTCTGACTCCCTTTGGCTTGTGTCCTGGTTACTTTGGAAATGCCTATTTTCTCATTTCACATGGCAGCTATTTATCAGAACATCAATTCTCTCAACTCCAGGTAAAGACTGTTAGCAGTGTTCTGCAGAATATTCTTCACTCTGAAAAGTCACATTCTTTCCAACATTCAGCATTCAGGGTTTTTTAATCAGTCTATATTCAAGACTGGCAGTAGTACTGCCCTCAAATGATAATACATAATCTCATGTCACAGCTTCAGAAAGGACTGCAATACATAAATGAAAACAGAACTATGGGGCTGGTGCTGTGGCGCAGCAGGTCAACGCCCTGGCCTGAAGCGCCGGCATCCCATATGGGCGCCAGTTTGAGACCTGGCTGTTCCACTTTCTGTCCAGCTCTCTGCTATGGCCCAGGATAGCAGTAGAGGATGGCCCAAGTCCTTAGGCCCCTGCACCCATGTGGGAGACCCGGAAGAAGCTCCTGGCTCCTGGCTTCGGATCAGCGCAGCTCCAGCTGTTGCGGCTATCTGGAGAGTGAACCATTGGATGGAAGACCTCTCTCTCTCTCTCTCTCTCTCTCTCTCTCTGCCTCTCCTCTCTCTGTGTAACTCTGACTTGCAAATAAATAAATCTTTAAAAAAAAAAAAAAAGAAAACAGAACTCAATAAGCACTTAATAAGATCCAGGATCTAGTATCTTCAGCAATGAAAATGAATTTTAATTAAACTTGTCTTTAAAGACAATCTAAGAAAATGTATACATATCTTCTTTAAAAATATATACAATGAACATAATCCATTACTTCCAACTAGGGACTCTAAAATTACCAAATAAAGATATGCAACTCTACCCTCACATTAAAAGCAAGAGCCTTAGCATAAACAATGTAATAATAATAATAGTTATTATTATTATTATTTATGTATTCCTACTCTTAAGTGAAGTACCTGGGAACTGTTGCCGTGGCAGATTTATCTGCTTCAGTCCATTTAAGGCAGGGTACCAGACCTGCCTCCCACCCCCAGCCTGGTCTACTCACTTTGTGCTTTGAGATGTCTCCTATGGCAGTCTCTTTCTTCAGACATCTTTGTTCATGGCCTACCTAGTGCCTAAAACCACTGTGAACAGAAGTAGGACAAGTAGAGCAACGTGTTTGAATCTCAGGACAGATGTAACTCTGGTGCCATGGCCAATCCATACAATGAAACAGAACTGTGAGGGGCCAGCACCGTCGTACAGTGGGTTAATCCTCCACCTGCAGCGCCAGCATTCCATATGGGTGCCAGTTCTAGTCCTGGCTGCTCCACTTCCAGTCCAACTCTCTGCTATGGCCTGGAAAAGCAGAAGATGGCCCAAGTCCCTGGGCCCCTGCATCCATGTGGGAGACCTCGAAGAAGCTCCTGGCTCCTGGCTTCGGATTGGCACAGCTGCAGCCACTGTGGCCATTTGAGGAGTGAACCAACGGAAGGAAGACCTTTCTCTCTGTCTCTCTCTCTCTCACTGTCTGTAACTCTAACGCTCAAATAAAATAAAAATATTTAAAAAAAAAAAAAGAAGTATGAGTTGGTAGTTTTGAATTCTTTTATTATTATCACTATTATTATTATTATTATTTATGCTGTACTAAGGCTAGTTACTTCCATGTTTTTTTTTTTCCAGTAAGCAATATGTTTTCACTCTAAGTTTACTTTTTGAAAGTGGGAATATTTTTAAATGCAAAGGGCTTATAGATCAGTCTCCATGTGCTTTTTCAATTTATAAATTCTAAGGAAAGTATAAAATAACCCATTTGAAACAAGATGTTTTCTCACCACATCAATCACTAATAAAGTACTCACCTCGTGTCAAATCCTCGAACAATTGCACCCATCGATTTTGCTGCACCTGCAGAAGCCAGCCCAGCAACACCACCACCAACTATGAGAATCTGGGAAAGAAGACAAAACCAGTTATGTGTTAAATAAAGTTCATTATCAATTGATTATTTAAAAAATCACCAGCTAATAGTTATCGGTACATTGGTATATAATCAGCTTTCAACACATGGCAGAGCTGAGGTCGTGGTGATCAGCGCTCAACACACGGCATGAGGGGATGGACTATTCTTTGGCTAAATCATCACTGTTTTTAAAGTTTACCAAAGGAACAATTGCTGGCAAAGGTCATCAACCTTCAATAAAAAATAGCTTGTCCATTAAAGTCTGTTACGTATCAGTGGAAAAGCTACAAAGGCACAATTGGTTTTACACAAGTTAAAGATTAACAGGTTCTCTCCCACTGTAAAAAAGCTATTTTTTAAGAAATTCCATGTGACATGTTAACTTCTTCTCTTCTCCCAAATTCTAAGGTTTTTCCATCTTCACAAAATATCAAAGCACATTTCAAAGATGGGTACAACTAGACTGAAACATCTATCTCAAGCCCTATTTTGAGCTCAAATGCTTCTAAAAGGAACTGTCATTAACCAACCATATAATTCTGCAATATTTTGAACAAACTGTACCTGAAACATAAAGCAATGTAACTACTCTCCCTAACCATGAAAGGTACAGTCAAGAGAACCACAAAATTCCTCAGGAACAACAGCCCCCTCCCCCCACATTCTAAGAAATAAAGCAAGAACAATGTTGTCTCTAGTCTGAAAAGGGCCTTCCAGAAAAAAAGTCTGTTATACATCCCATAAACAGTCAATTCAAGGCAGCTTATTGTTCCTGTAGAAATAAATGCCACCCACAGAAACAGTAAAGCTTACAAATTCCCACCCACCCATCCTGCCCAAGCTTCCTTCTGCCTATTTGAGAAGACTAGACCAATCAAACTGTGCTCTAGTGACCCCATACAGGGTCTCAGAGATCCTGTGAACTGGATCTTGATGAGGACGGTTTGCTAGGGAGAGTGAGAAAGTACATAGGACAAAGAGGAAAAGTGAACAAGCAAGCTCTTGGCTCCAAGAGGCCAACCCTGCTGCACACAAAAGCTCCACTAATTCCCAAAAAAAAAAAAAAAAAAAAAAAAAAGAAAAGAAAAAGAAACAAAGCAAAATACAAGGATCTTCCAAATGTTCATGGAAAATGTGTACTAAGAAAAACTGCATGAATTTCAAGAATTTTTTGCCCCAAAATAAACTTACCTCTTTTTTAAGATGTATTTATTTATTTGAAAGGCAGAGTTACAGAGAGGCAGAGAGGCAGAGAGAGAGAGAGAGAGAGAGAGAGAAGCCCTCTATGTACTGGTTCACTCCCCCTAAACTTATCTTATAATTCAGTTTTTCCCACAAACTGATGAGGTACCCATTCACAAAATAAATACAAAGCACAGGACTAGGCCAAGTTATCCTGAATCAAAAAATAACAAGCATACATGATTGCAGCAGCCAGTGCTATGGCATAGTAGGTAAAGCCACCACCTGCAGCCTTGGCATTCCATATGGGCACTGGTTCAAGTTCCAGCTGCTCCACTTCCAATCCAGCTCTCTGCTATGGCCTGAGAAAGCAGTAGAAGACAGCCCAAGTCCTTGGGCCTCTGCACCCGTGTGAAAGACCCAGAAGAAGCTCCTGGCTCCTGGCTTCAGACAGGCCCAGCTTTGGTGGTTTCAACTATTTGGGGAGTGAACCAGCAGATGGAAGACTTCTCTCTCCCTCACTCTCTCTCTCTGCCTCTCTGTAACTCTTCCTTCCAAATAAATAAATACATTTCAAAAAAGAAAGAATATATGAGTATAGTAAGATAGAGGAATAAATTTCAAGATACCTATTATACATCAAGACAACTATAGTTAATCATATGTTGTATCTTTGAAAAATATAAAGAGAACAGATGTATAGTGTTCTCACCACAAGAACGACTATGTGAGGCAATACATTTGTTAATTATCTATATTTAACCATTCCATAATGTGTATATATATACTTCAAAACATGTTGTACATCATAAAAATTCCCTTAGTCAAATGCCCTGATTACATCATCTCCCATTTTTTGTCCTCTAGCTCCAAAAATTGACAAAGAATAAAGAAACCATAGTCGTTTCTATGAACCAAAAGTCACAATAATTAAGAAACCCAGAGTTTGCTAAATAGCATCTTGAAGCTTTTTTAAAAAAAAAATAGTAATAAATAGGCCATACAGAACAAGTTATCTAAATTCCCTTTAAAGGTTCAAGTTAGTAAGTCAGAAACAGAAAATGACAGTGGAACTCACTGGAACTTCCAAAAAAGATCAAATTCATTTTTATAAGCAATTGTAAATGTCCAGTTTCTTTGAACAAATGATTATTTCTATCTACTTGAAAAGCAGAGAGAGGGTGAAAGAGAGGAAGAAAGAGAGAGAGGGAAAAGAAGAGAGAGAGAGAGAGAGAGAGAGAGAGAGAGAGAGAGAGAGAATCTTCCATCTTCTGGTTCACTTCCCAAATACCCACACCAGCCAGTGCGGAGGCCAAGCAAAGCCAAATCCAGGAGCCAAGAAGTCCATCCAGTTCTCCCATGTGGGTGGCATGTGCCCAAGCATTTGAGCTATCATTTGTTGCCATCCACGTGCAAAAATTATCAGGAAGCTAGGTTGGAAGTGGAGTAGCCAGAATTCAGACCAGCACTGTGATACCAGATGTGGGTATTGCAAGCAGTGGTCACACTGAATGTTCAGCTTTGAAGCTCAACCCTATATTTGTACATACCATAAAAAGTCATCAGTGCGAGGCTAATATATAATAAGAATTTTTAAATAAATATACTTTAAAACTATATGAGCACACTTTTAAAAAGTTCATGGAAAATTAAATTAAAAGGTGCATTTATTTTGGTGCAAAAATTTTTTTTATTTGACAGGTAGAGTTATAGACATATAGACAGTGAGAGAGAGAGACAGAGAGAAAGGTCTTCCTTCCGTTGGTTCACTCCCCAAATGGCCACTATGGCCGGCGCTGTTCCAATCCAAAGCCAGGAGCCAGGTGCTTCCTCCTGGCATTCCTCCAAGCATTTGGGCCATCTTCCACTGCCCTCCCAGGCCACAGCAGAGAGCTGGACTGGAAGAGGTGCAACCAGGACTAGAACCTGGCGCCCATATAGGATGCCGGTGCCACAGGCGGAGGATTAGCCAAGTGAGCCACAGCACCGGCCCCGGTGCAAAAACATTTTTAAATTCATATATACAAGAGGTCTTCACAAAGTTCAGGAAAGGTATGTATTATGAAAAAATTATGAGTGGATTTCAAAATTTTTTGGATTTCAAAATTTTGCACACCAAAACAAGTACATCTTTTCACTCCATTTTCCCAAGAACTTTCTAAAGTACTTTGTTTAATATACCTTTACTTTTAATTAACATTCTGAAGAAACATTAAAGGAATACCTACCTTAGCTGGAGGAACTTTCCCAGCAGCTGTAATCTGACCAGTAAAAAATCGTCCAAAATGATTTGCTGCTAGGACAACAGCCTTATAACTTAGAAAATAAATAAACAGATTAATAGTTTCATAAAATGAAAGCTGTTAGACTTATATGTCAAAAGCTAAGTGTAACTAACATTGATATTACATTAGGTGGCAAGAACAGGTTCTAACTTTTATTTACAAATATATACTTACCCCTTTCACCTTTGCAACAAGCCTATAGATGGGTACAATTATTATCCTTACTTTTTGGGTTAGGAAACTGAGATACAAAGTGAAATGAAGAGACTTGTGGCAGGTCACTCAGCTAAGTGCTGGAGTCAGAAGTCTAAGCGGGAAGCCTACCTATGGAGGCAGACTCTTATCCACCATGTTGCCTAGATTCTTTAGAACAAATACTGCAAAAGACTTGTTGAGATAGAAAAAGCAATGAAGGAAAGACAAGAAAATACAATGGTAGGCTTTAGGTGTTGGAACCACACATCCTCCCAACTTTCATTTACTTCACTATGTTGTCCAAATTTTCTTTGATGTAATTGATGTAATGCTTCAACAGTAGGGGGAAAGTGTTTAAAAAAATTAGATTAGCCATATGCTTTAACATAATAAGAGTCCAATCACAGGACACAAAAAACACTCCCCTTATTCTCTAATAGTTCAAAGCATGGAATTTTGAGACAAACTGGTCTCTGTTCATAGCCTAGTTAACTTCATGACCTGGGAAAAATTTCTATAATTCTGTAAACCTTGGTTTTTCTCATCTATGAAATGGACACCAAAAGAGCATCTGTCTCTTAGAAGTGTTATAAGGACAAAAATGAAATAATACAGGTGAAATAACTGATGTTACACTTGTCACAATGTTCAATAAATATTAAGTGTTTCAGCTAAAGAAACAAAGTATGCAAGGATAACATGCACCAACTCTTATTTAATAAGATATTTTTGACATTAACTTCATTTTCATTTCAATTTATACTTAAAAGGCACTTCTGTACATTCTCAGTAATACTCACTCTGCCTCTGCCTAATATAATGCAACTATTTAATGTTAACACCACTTGCCAGCTGGCAACAAAACTTCTCTCTCATAATTTTTATATAATAATTGACCCAAAAGCCTATAAGAGTCACCACTGTTACTTTTTCATACTAGAGCAGAAAGACAGTATTTGAGAGAATATATTATCTATTAGTCTTACTTCTGAGTTGAAGTGCTAATAATTTTCAAAGGGCAAATATGACAAAGTTCCAAAGACCACTTTAAAGAATTAATTTTGAAATTAGGATTTTAGAAGAGCCAGTTGCTATTCTGAAAAAAAATCACAAAAACTGACTGATTACACAGGAAATATATATATATGAAAACACTGAACTGATAGTGGGGAAAGGTGACAAACTGGGTATTTTCTTGATGAGAGCAAAACAGCTCAAATGGACATTAGTGAAATGGAAGAAGTTATGTCTTCACTGTAAGATGGCTGTGTGTCAGTTACACAAAAAATGATTTATCACACACCATGTGGGCATGTATACTAAATGATTCATTTCACGTGATGCCCTTTCAATATACCACAGCTCAGGACCTAAGACAGATTCTTCAAATTGTATCCTGTGAGTCCCCAAAGGTTTAAGCTTCAGACTGAACTGGGGCCACAGTGGGTAGGACAGAGAATAAGTATGTTTCTAGGCAGAACTTCCACACTAGCACAACTAATTCCATTCTTAGATACATTTATAGTGCCTCATAATATTTCATTTGCTCAAAAGATTCCGCAACTAAAGCCACTGGGCCAGAGCTACTGGTTTTCACATTCTTTCACATATGTGCGTTCCCTGTGACAAAATCAACAGCATCCTTTAAAATTCTACTTTTTTTTACATTTTCTATGTAAGACTTTAAGTTCCACACTGCATAATATAACTCTTCTACAAACAAAATAAATAAAGAATCAACTTATTTTGTCCCTTGGTAAATTACTTATACCACACACAAAAATCTCTTCAAATTGTTTGCCACACTACATTAAGGACAACAAAACATGACTTTAACTGATCATTCTTGTTTCCTGCATCTCATTCATATCAAAAGTAAGCAGTTTAAAGACAAAGTAGAATCTGTGCTGTTTGATACATCACAACTGAAAATATAAAATCTAAACAAACTCTCAGGTCATGTGTTAGGCTATACAAGGTTTTCTTCATGTGATTCATTTTTTTTCATGGCCTTGTATTTTTCCTTAACACTTTCTTTCATTGCTGTCTCATTTATATTCTATTGTCAACTACCAACAGTTTTCCTGTTTGAAAGCGAATTCAAATAGCTTCTTACATGAGCTGCTTTTGCAAGCATTATCCACTTCCAGATTCCTCCTACCTGCTAAGGCAGTCAGCAACACACTGCACTGCGTTCATGCAGTCATCCCTATCCCTCACCCATGGCAGACATGATTACTCAATCATGGCCAAGTTCTTCTGAGGACAATGAGTCTTAGAATCCTCCCCTAATAGCATGGCCAGCAATAAACAGGGAATGTATTAGTGCCTGCCAGGCAAATGAAGCTTTTAACCATCTTGGATTTAAAGGTTAAAGGACATAGTTAGCCATCAGTTTATCAGTCCAGAGTTTGACATTAGATGAAACTCTCTTTTGTGCAGACGTTTCTCCTATTCAATAAGTATTTTATAAATTTACCAAAGCAAAATCCAATTAAGATGGTAAATCTTCCAATATGTACATATTATATTTAACCATATGAAACTGCCAATATTCAGGCATTTTTAACCTATAAAAAAGCAATTTCAACATAATACATACATGCATACATACACATATGAAATATAATGTATTCCTCACACAAATAATCTGATAGCTATGTCCTTTGGTGGATGGAAATACTACTTCATTTCTACCCATAGAGTGTACAATAGAGTTCATTTCCAATCCAAGTGCTGTGAAACAATAAAATGATTCTTAAAACTAATTTAAGTGCTCTCTCCAAAGTCTACAATTTCCAACAATTTTTACAAGCAAGCTCATTGTAAGAGAGAACAGCTATGGTGTGATTGTTTCTGTAGTACCATTGTGCTTCTGTTCAACAGAAATGGAAAAGAATCAACCTACCCAGCAATGTTGGCCATGGAGCTTAGCGCGTCATATCCCTGAGCAATTGTGACTCTTGGAACCTGGTCCATTGCCAGCACCGTCGTTTTTCTTTTGGAAAGTTTATTTAGCAAGTCTGGATTTTGAGCTGGGTAAATAAAACTAATCAGTGTTCCTGATGCCTTTAAAAGGTCAGCTTCATGAATACCTAACGTTGGATTAACCATGGGGGCTCGTACCTGAGAAAAAAGTCAAACCAAAGATTAAAAATACAAAAATTTTAAACATATTTTAAAGTAAATAGGCCAATTTAGATAATATGCCATAACTGGTATAATACTCTAGACATAAATATTTCATCAATGAATGACTAAATTCTTTAGCAAAGTAAGATACACAAAGAAGTATATCACCTATCCTCTGACAAATGACCTACTGAGTTTTTTGAGTAAACAGCACACATACCTATTAATGCACAGTCTATGTGGAGATTCTACAACAAACCTTTCCTCCAAAATCCATTACTTAGCCAAGAATAAATGGACAGAAAGTTTTTGTTGCATGCTTAAAGATTCAATCCTTACTAATTTTGGCAAGCATAAACATTTGGAATAGTCAGACATTAAGAATGTTTTTAGACTAAAATTTTCATGGCACTAAGTATAGATTTACATCATCTGAAAATTCCAGATGACTATTTATACATACATAATTGAAACTAACACCCTTGTTGAACTGGGTTTTAGCAAAAACCTACAATATATTCTGTTATGTAAACAAGTATCAGATACTGGGCTGGTGCTGTGGCGCAGTGGGTTAAAGCCCTGGCCTGCAGCGCCGGCATCCCGTATGGGTGTCAGTTCAAGTCCCAGCTACTCCACTTTCGATCCAGCTCCCTGCTAATGCGCCTAGGAAAGCAGCAGAGAAATTTTTTAAAGTATCAGATAAATCCATGAAAACACACTATATATGCTTGAAATGTCTACTTTTTTAAAGACAAATTTTTAAAATCCATTTACTTTTAAATGTTTTTGCCCAAATTTAAAGTAAATTTTCATGTCATTCCACTAGCTACCAGTGCACAGCACTGCTTTTAGGCAAATAAACACAGAAAGCATAGCCTCTGGGACTTATGTTTTAAATACAAACAAAATCTTTGGATCAGTCATATCCTAACATAGAATTTTACCTCGATTTTCCCATGAGACACCTTGGTCTATTATTCCCATTTCAGTTGTTGATCTGGTGATGCACATAATTCTAAGGTTCTGGACTTTAATTAAGATTCTCTAACAAGATCTAGTTTTTCTCCATGAAAATCTACACATAGTTTTAGTACAAATTAGAAAACAACTCTGAATTTATTCTGCTGGTCCCTATCTGAGTAAATCCAGGCAACAGGCTGTTTCCTTGAACTAGATTTGACACAAAAGAGGAACTCAAGGTCAAGTTAGTTAATTAATATTGTAAAAGGTTACATACATTCTATATAAATGCACTTCAAAAAATTCGTGGAAAATAGAACTAAATGTATGGCTTTAATTTTGTGCAAAAACATTTTTAAATTCACATATAGATTGTCATGATATGCATTTTCCACATGTTATAAAAAAGTTTTCGCACCAATTAATTCTATTTTCTGTCAACTTTTTGAAGTACTCTTGTATTAGAGGATATCACAGCATATTTTTAATATGGTTACACATTGCGAAATCTGCAAACATACACAACACTTCCAAAATTTATGTGTACCCTTAATTTATGTGTACCCAAATTTATGTGTACCCTTTTTGTGAGGTACATCTCAAAATGTTTTGAACCCTAGAATTATCCTTATTTTTCTATTTTCTCAAAGTTCTTTTACTTCAAGTTATTATTACCAATATCTGTAAGCCCAAATCTTTATTTATTTATTTATTTTTTGACAGGCAGAGTGGACAGTGAGAGAGAGAGACAGAGAGAAAGGTCTTCCTTTGCCGTTGGTTCACCCTCCAATGGCCGCCGTGGCCGGCGTGCTGCGGCCAGCGCACCGCGCTGATCCGATGGCAGGAGCCAGGTACTTCTCCTGGTCTCCCATGGGGTACAGAGCCCAAGCACTTGGGCCATCCTCCACTGCACTCCCTGGCCACAGCAGAGAGCTGGCCTGGAAGAGGGGCAACCGGGTACCCAAATTTTTAAAAAGCCCTAGTTGAATTGCAATTTATCTCCAAGACATAAATTCTGTTAGTTTTCTACACCAAAAATTTGTTTTGTGTCTTTTATAAAAACAACTGTCAGATTATTCACTGGATATTATCAAAACACACACATAAAAAAGCTTGTCCTGCATGAAAAAATTTAAGTTTATCCTATTGTAATAACCATGTTATGTAATTCATATACCTTTGTCTGCCTTGATTGCAGAAGGATTAGGATCTAATGTACAAGTTTAGTTATCATGTATGCTGGACTCCATAGTCTCTCCCTCATTCCCTATGTGAATTTTTACTTCCAATGTGTTAGTTCTAAACTCCTTCAGCAGATAGATTTCTTCCATACATTACCTTAAGACCCTCTTTTAAAGGAGCTAAGGCTACATGCTGCTCAGCCCAATGCTGCCTTCCTCCAAGTAGTCTTACTCTGGGAGACAGCACTTATGTCAGTGCTAATCATTGTACTATCAGGTATCAGATCACTGTGCACTCAGTCCCAGGATGAGGCCCACTTCTGCTTGCCATTCTAGCAGTAAATACTCACCTGTAGGTATTCTGGATATGTCTAGACCATGTCCTGCAAATTTTCCCTAATCAAAAGGGAATTTCCACATAGCAAATATAAAAATGAAGATCACTTTTCATGTCCTCATGGTTAAACACGGATCACATAGCCTGATAAAATTTCTAGAGGAGCATGAAAAATATTCCCCAAATGCAACCATTTTTTTGAGAAAACAGCCTTGTTTGAAATTAGGAAAAGCTGAAATGACAAATGTTTGAGGTGACAGATACACTAATTACACTAATTTAATCACTGCATATTATCTGTGTGTTTGTGTGTATGTGTGTGTGTCAAAACATCATGCTGCAACCTATCAACATATACAATTATTTGTATCAGATCCCATGAGTACATATGACTATATAAGAAGGAAGGAAGGAAGGAAGGAAGGAAGGAAGGAAGGAAGGAAGGAAGGAAGGAAGGAAGGAAATAAAGAGAAGGGAAGGAAACAAAGGAGAGAGAAAGGGGGAGGTTTATGGCATCAGAGAAATAATCTTTCTATGAAAGTATTTCAGAAAGTCAGCATGCCGTAAGTGGGAAAGAAAAAAGGAATAATTACTTTGACCACCAAATCAGAAGCCAGCACTTCCTTCGTCCCTTGGATTTGGGCACCTGCTGCTCTATAATGGTCATCAGAGAACTTGGAAGCTTCGCCTGCACCAGATTCCACCACAACATTAAAACCCTGTTTGACCAAGGCCTGCACACCAGCAGGAGACAATGCCACTCGCTTCTCATTTTGGAAAATCTCCTTGGGGACTCCAACAGTCAGTTGCTTATATGGAATTCCTACAAACATACAAAGGCAAAAAAGAATTGATAAAAACAAAGACAAAAAATATCCTCAATAACAGTTAAGTAAATGGAAAAGGGCTCTCTCTCTCCTTCAAAATAAACTGCATACACAAGTTGCTATTTAAAATGATGCACCTCATTCACAATCATAATTCTTTTATCACTTTTGATAGATGATGAGAAATTTTTATGCCTACTCTCCTGAGAGTTCTAAATATTATTTTTAATCAACCAGCTCCCTTCAAGGCACAAAACAAGCTTAGTTTATTCTTAGGAAAACAACTGGGAGGTTGAACGATCACTCAGAATGCTAACTCCCACACTTCAAACCAACTGTCTTAGGTTCTGGTCTCTGTCCTGACCTTTAACAAAGATGAGAAATGTACTTTTTTGTTGTTTTGTCTTTTTCTTATTATTGTTATTTATTTCAAAGGACAAAGAGGAGTGGAGGGATAGAAATCTTCCATTCCCTGGTTTGTTCACCAAATGCCTGCAACAGTCTCATAGGACTGAGCACGCCAAAGCCAGGTCTCCCACGTGGGTTGCAGGAACCCAAGGACTTGAGCCATTACCTTTCACCTTCCAGGATACACATTAGCAGGAACTTGGATCAGAAACAGAAGCACTCAGATATGGGATGTCGGCATCCCAAGTGGCAGCTCGACCTGCTGTGTCACAATACCTGCTTCTAAGGCACTGTTTCAAAGAATAATCTTATACTTAGACATTTTGATGGCCTGCCACACCCAAAGTCCATTTCCTGCCAATTCCTCACAGATTTCCAAATGTTGTATCTTGAGAATCTATACTTTAGTCACAGCTGATGAAACAAGAGACAAGCAATAGAGTCAAAGATAAACATCTACAGGGCAGACATGAGGAAAACTGGCAGCTCCAGCCTATGAGATGATTTACACAGGAGTGCTGCCTGAGGACACTCCATACTAGCCAGTGACTCTCAAACTCAGTCGGGTTCTCTCTCAAGGACTTGGAATGGGAGACTCACAGAAAGGGCCAAGGAGAGTGAAATGATACAAAAGTTATTTGTAAGCACAGCCATGGAGAAATCAAAGGGAGGTAAGCAGCACCTTGGCAGACACATCATAGTGGACATTTATAGAGAGAATATGAGTCTTAGCTATGAAAGCCAGTATGATGTCCCACTACTCCAAGAACCAGATGAATGGAAGCTCTCATGCTTCCCCAAAAAATATAATCTGATGTGATTCTGTGCCCTGCAACCCCAAAAGAGTCCATATAACACAGCTAAATAACATTGCTTTCTCCTGCTGTTTTACTCAATATGTGGGCATAAACACATTTTTTAAAAAGATTTATTTATTTATTTATTTGAAAGGTGGAGCTACAGAGCAGAGAGGAGAGAGAGAGAAACCCACTGGTTCATTCCCTAAATGGCTACAACAACCAGAGCTGGGCCAATCTGGAGCCAGAAGCCTGGAGCTTCTTCCAGGTCTCTCATGTGGGTGCAGGGGCCCAAGGACTTGGGCCACCTTCTACTCCTTTCTTGCACCATAGCAGAGAGCTGGATTGTAGGTGGAGCAGCGGGGACTCAAACCAGTGCCCATATGAGATGCCAGCACTACAGGCAGTAATTTTTCCAATTATGCCACAGCACAAGCCCCCATAAACACAATTTAAAATAAACAGCTAGCTGTTTCTATATAAGGTTTAATAAAGTATAGGTTATTGACTCTTGCAACCTGAATTCTGAATATACGTATTTTAAAAATGAATCAAATCATCTCTACAGAGAAGTTCATTAAGTGCAACTTCAGAGAGATCAAGTCAATTTAGAAATATTGGAATTTTAACATGGTCTTAGAGCCCACACTACTTATGTGGTAATAATTTAGAGCAAACCAAAGGCAATCAAATGCCAGCTCTTACTCCTTACTTGAAGGACAGTTAGAAAAATAATTAAAAGTTGGCAAATTCTGGGATTGATGTGCTATGTTAAATAACATAGTTATTTATCTGAAGTTAATTATCTGACAACTCCAGATTACTTTTAGGCCCTACTAACCAAAAGTCAAAAAAGTGAACAAAGATGACTGAAGTCATGTCAAAAATAAAGGGCTCCCACTGACCAAATGAGATAATTTGAGCATCTAGGAATACTAATTAATGACAAAGGAGTAAAACATATTCAAATATGTTAAAAATCATGAGTTTGTCTTTATATTCAAGAATTAAGTATCTGTTAAAGCTTCATTGGTCAACTTTGGAAGATAAGGCATGTGATAGGCAAAATAATGTCCTCTCCAAAATATCCTTAAAACATCAAGAAAAGAGGTTATAAAATCTATTCAAGGCAGACATGAAAACTCAAAATGCCTAGCAGTGTAGGAGTCCTTGATGAATAGCCAAATAGTATTATGAACTTTAAAAAGAAAGGGCATTATTCTCTGTGACAAACACGGCTTCCCAAATACCCACTGATTTTCTCCACCTAATGTCATTTCTAGCTAGATATGTTGCCTTCTGGAACAAAAGACTAAATGTCTGAATCTTACAACTACAAATGCCAGCCATATGCCTGAGTTCTGGTCACGGAGGGGTAGACAGAACTGCTGGTATGGTCCTTGGGCAAAACTGCCTTTTCTGTGTATGAATTAGAAGAAGTAGAAGAGTAACATGATCTTGTGTTTTAAAGAGCAGTCTCATACGTGTAGCACAGACTGTAGGGGGACAGAGTTAGAAAGCACAGGGATCATTTAGGAGACTGGAGCATTACATTAGCCAGGTAACAGATGGTGATCGTTTGGACCAAGGTGACAAAGGTGACAATGAAAAAAAGGGCAGACTCTAGATTTGAGTTAGAGGACATATGACTCCAAGATTTCTGACTTGAGCAATTGTGATAATGCTATTTACTACTAATAATAATGATAATACTAATAATAATAATGATAATGCTATTTACTAAACTAGGAAGCATTAATGTAGATCAGTTAATACACTGAACTCCTAATTCCTGAGCACAAATGAGCTACATATGGTAAAATTCCCCAATACTAACCAGGGGGAAGGACTGGTGAGGAAATGGTTACTATGAGCAATGAGTGCCTATGTACAACTCTGCTGGTGCTTTTTTTTTTTTTCTTTTTCCATTACCTTTGATTCTCTATTAGCACTGGCAATTAGGAACTTCTATACATGGAAAATTGGAAAATATAAGACAGCACTCACTGTTTTTTCATTTACAATGATCGGTCACAAGCACCAGGTCACAAAACTGCAAGGCTTTTCCATTTACCAATCATCAGCAATTAATCTATTAGTTTCTATGACTTGAAGGTTTGATTTAAAAACACTAAAGTGAGACTTTACCTTGTTTGACAGGGGCTTTACACCACAGTGCCTGATGAGTATGAAATGTTCGTAAAAAATCCTTCTTCCCAGGTAGAACTTTACAGGGTCCCAAATTGCTAAGTAAGGGACATGAACAGCCAGTCACCACTGTTTTCAACAGGTTCGCCATGCTAGTATGAGCTCCAAACTTTTTTCTGGATCCCTAATTTCCCTGAAGACAAATAACTAAAAGGAGAGAAAATAAAATGTTTATATACTCAGAGAAAATATCTTTTGAACATCAAAAATATGAAAAATATTAATCATAAGAGCTGAGAACATAGCTGTTACACATAGCAGTATGTGGGCAGTTACAAAGAATTTGTCAAGTACTTACAAAAGACAACTCATGAGTTTGTTTCCAATTCAGATATTTAAAACTTAGAATTCATTTTCCCCACTAAAACAGGGATTATAAACTCACTATGCAAGCCCAAGCCCCTGGTCACAAAAGTCTATCAGATTCGGGAATGTAGCTGAAAAGTTTTAAAACACCCCATGTAGCTACAGAGTCAAGTCACATATTCCATGAAAGTCATCTTCTAAGTCAGCAGTCCAGAAAAAATTACATATAAAGTTACCTTTGAGTTTCCCTTAAATTATCTACAATTCTGTACAATTTAGTGTAACTTTTAATTCTCCCCAGGTTACACAGAAAATGACCTGCTACTTAGTGTTCAGGATGCTCAGTCAGTGAACTCCCTTGAACTGAGGCTAAGCTAAGTAAACAGGAGATCCATGTCTGCCACACACATTTCTCAAGAAAATACATGCACAGGATATAACTCCCAGAATAAAAAAGAAAGAGATTCCATGATGCCTTTATCACATAGGCTTGTGCTTCAGATGTAGGAGTAACTGCAATCTTTAGTCGGTGGTTCTCACACAAGCCCACTTTGTGTCAACTCTAACTGGGCTGGGTGACAGGTCGCTAATCTTTGTCATTAAGGCTTTAGTGGCTACCTCCCTCACCTTCCTAGGTAGATGTCCAGGGATTCACTGAGGGCACTCCTACCACCCCATGATTCCCTATGTTCTCCTCTTTCCTTCAAGAATCTGAGGACCTAGGTTCTGACTCATCATGTGGACCATTATGTGGCTGTGCTCCTCATCCCAACAGACTTCAAAAACACTCTCTCAACTCTAAAGAATGAGAAGCATGGTTCATTTTTAATTTCAAAACTGCTGCTGTAGGCCGGCGCCGCGGCTCACTAGGCTAATCCTCCGCCTTGCGGCGCCGGCACACCAGGTTCTAGTCCCGGTCGGGGCGCCGGATTCTGTCCCGGTTGCCCCTCTTCCAGGCCAGCCCTCTGCTGTGGCCAGGGAGTGCAGTGGAGGATGGCCCAGGTGCTTGGGCCCTGCACCCCATGGGAGACCAGGAAAAGCACCTGGCTCCTGGCTCCTGCCATCGGATCAGCGCGGTGCGCCGGCCGCAGCGCGCCAGCCGCGGCGGCCATTGGAGGGTGAACCAACGGCAAAAGGAAGACCTTTCTCTCTGTCTCTCTCTCTCACTGTCCACTCTGCCTGTCAAAAAAAAAAAAAAAAACAAAAACAAAAACTGCTGCTGTGGGGCCAGTGCTGTGGCGTACGGGGTAAGGCCACCGCCTGAAGTGCTGGCATCCCACATAGGTGCCGGTTCAAGCACTGGCTGCTGCTCCACTTCCGAGCCAGCTCTCTGCTATGGCCTGGGAAAGTAGTAGAAGATGGGTCCCTTGGGACCCTGCACCCACATGGGAGATCCAGAGACCTGGAAGAAGCTCCTGGCTCCTGACTTTGGATCAGCACAGCTCCAGCCATTGCAGCCATCTGGGGAGTGAACCAGCAGATGGAAGACCTCTCTCTCTCTCTCTCTCTCTCTACCTCTACCTCTACCTCTCCTTCTCTCTGTGTAACTCTGACTTTCAAGTAAATAAATAAATCTTCAAAAAAAAAAAAAAAAAACAAAACTGCTGCTGTAGTGCCAGCATTTTGGCATAGTAGGCAACACTACCACCTGCAATGCCGGCACCTAATACCAATATCGGTTTGATTCCTGGCTGCTCCACTTTGGATCCAGATCCCTGCTAATGGACCTGGGAAAGCAGCAGAAGATGGTCCAAGTACTTGGGCCCCTGCCATTCATGTGGGAGACCCAGAGGAGGCTCCTAGTTCCTGGCCAAGCCCTGGCAATTGTGGCCATTTGGAGAGTGAACCAGCAGATGGAAGATCTCTCTCTCTGCCTCAAATAAATAAATCTTAAAAAAAAAAAAAAAAAAAAAAAAAAAAAAAAAAAAACAGCAAACAACATTGGTAAAAGAAGTTCTCAATGCAAGCAGTATTTATTTGTGAGATGCCCTTTAATTCAGCAAACATGGAATGAAGACAATGTCTCAGAGAGTACTGCATTTAGGAGTACTTGTAAAATCAAGCTGGGATGGGCAATATAGTTGGAGATAAGGAAAGTCAATAAGTGAAAGCAGAATAACGCAAGTCCAGAGTTCATTCATGGAACAAAGGTGCTCATGTGCTGTCGGAGGGCTCAGGGGAGGAAGGGGAAGGCATTCAAGTGGAAAGAACAAAATGGGAGAGAAAAAAAAAAGGAAGAGAAAGCATGTAAGATGTGTTTGGGCATGTAATTAAAAATGTGTAGGAAAAATTCTCTGCATTTGATTAGATGGTTTACATTTGCAAAGTGCTTAGACATACTCATATATCACTTCATTTCTGTCCTGAAGCAGTCTCTAGTCCCATAAATACCCTCCTCATTCATTCATGGGTCACGTCTAGGGTTACTCACGGCTGACAATGGACAGCAAATGAGTTAGTTCAAAATCCAGCCACATATTCAAAACTGAATCTATGCCAAAAACTGAGGGAGATACAAAGATATGTAAAAGATAATTGCTGCCTTGAGGGAGATTTTTTCCTACCATTATGAATTACCTACTCCTATTCCAACCTCCACATCTACCCACGTTTCTCTTCTTGGACATTTCAGTGCTACCCAACAACTATCCTTCTCACATGTTCCCAAAGCTTTGCCAAACCTCATCAGCAAATGAACAAAGCTGGCTACAATACAGCCCTGTATTGTCCAAGTCTGTCACTTGCTCAATGACCTGAACCTCGCTTCAGTCTGCTCATCTATAAAAAGAGCAGAGGAAAGCAGGTTGTTAGCATCCTTTTAGGCTCTAGAAAGCTTATGATTAGATGAGATTTTGCAATGCTTTCAGCTGAAGTCCTGTTTTTTTATATTTTTTTATTTATTTTAAAGCAGACAAAAATATGGAGAAAAAGAGAGAGCTCCCATCAGCCAGTTCACTTCCAAAATGCCCACACAAGCCAGGATTGGGCTGAGGCCAAAGGATAGAAACTCAATCCAGGTCTCCCACATGGGTAGCAGGAATCCAACAATTTGAGTCATCACCACTACCTCCCAAAGTTTGCATTAACAGGAAGCTAGAGTCAAGACCCTGTGAAGTCTTATTTCCTGGCCTCCAGTTAGAAAATTTGTCCTGCCTACTTGGAAAATGGTAACTTGATGCCAACCAGATCCCTGAATGGGCATCAGACATCAAAAGGACCAAGACTTCCAGAAGTCAATTTCTCCAAAAAAAAAAAAAAACCCTACTTCATTAAAGGTATGAATGCACAGGACGGAGATCAGTGGACAGTCTTCTGGCAAGAGCAGTCCACATCACTAAGCCTGCATCAAATATAAATGGCCCTGAAAGATGAATGTATAATCCACCTTATCAACGGCCAGCAAATGTTTACACCATAGTTCTCCATCTTAATTGGCACATTCTCCCCTATTTTCACTTTAAAGCTATCTTATTATCCGTGTGCTTCCATGACTTTAAGACTTTACATGGAAAACTTCATAGCTGAAATTTGAAAGGAGAATAAAAAAGAATGCACTTTAATACACATTATAGAGTTCAAGTGCTATGCACTGTACCTTATCTGGGTAACTACCCCAATAGATATTAACATGCTTGAGAGCAAATGCCAGCCCTAAGGAGGGAGAAGAACAGAGAGAGGAAGAGGTGAACTCCAGAATGGAAGCTGTGTGACCTTGGCAAGTCACCTCCCAGCTCTGCACTTGTTTCCTCCTCTTCAAAGTGGGAACAGTAATAGTGCCTAACTCACAGGGTTGCCATAGGGATTAAAAGAGCACAATAGCCTTAGCTGTTAACATAGACTTTGTTATGACCTCTGGCTCAGTGCTTTCCAAAAAGTAAAGGAAGATAATAAGTGTGCATTGGGTTTGGTTGTGTTCTTGGCTTTATTGGGGGAGGGGAGCTAGTTAAACGACTGAAACACTAGGGCTAGGTAATCTGAAGCCTGCAACTCCTGGACACATTTTCCAAGGCATTTCAGGAAATTTCCTTTTTAAATGAAATATTTGTGTAGCCTTGTGGAAAACTGATTCTATAAGCAAAGGCAAGCAGTTGCGCATGCCTGCTGATAAGATCTAAATTACTCAATTAAAGGGAAAAAAAAAAAAAAAGCCCAGGTTTGCAAACGGAAAGGGGCCAGGGGCTGTGTTGAAGGGGGAGCGTTTTTACATCAGAAGAGTGGGTAGGCAGTGAAGCCTCCCGCCTCTGAATGCCAGTTCCAAGGCTCCTGAGCCACACAGCACTTAAGAACTGCCCTGCTCCTAGGGCGAATAAAGGACACCTGCTACCACAAACATGGCACGCTTATAAAAGTGCGACATACCAGCAAGGACACAATACCCTACCCTGACCAGCATAGCCTGGCAGGCGGCGTGACCTCGCCCAAAGCCTCCGCCACTGCCACTGGGTGCTGCCCCTCCCTCTGCAAGGAACTGCCACCGGCTCGCTTGGAGCCACGGGACCGCTATTTATAACCTTCCCTGAAAGCCGATTGGCCCAGGCTGCATAATAGTCATTCCGCCTCCTGAGTTTGAATTGGCTGTGCCCAGGCTGCCCTCTTTGCTGTCTCTCCCCCTCTCACAGGCCCGGGCCCCTCTTTCTTTCCCGCAGAGGCCCGCACCGCCACCCCGCGCCCGCCAGGACACGCACTCACATCTTCTGCACCGGCTCCTACGTCCCACACCAGGCACCCTCACTGAACTCCCTCAAGATTCAGGCACAGTTTCGGGGCATCCAGCTGCAACCTTTCTGAGGGAACTAGCCATCGAAAGTCCTCTATGACCTTCCTCTCCAGCCCCCTTCTGGACGTCGAATTGACCCCGGACGACCCCTGTCCCCTAAAGCTCCACTGTCTGCACCTACACAGCTGCTGCCTCGTTCCCTGCCCTCTGCGGGCAGCCAGTTCCCCAATCCACCCGCCCACCCCCTTCCGCGTCGCCCCAGCAGAAGACAAGAAAGGTGGCCCTGAAGGGAAGGTTCGCCCTCTCGGAGGCCCAGGCGCGGGGCCTACTGGCGCCCCTGCGCCCCCGGCGCCCAGGGCACTGCCGACCCCGCCCCCCCGTTGCTACCTGACAGGTCTCGGTTCAGGTGAGGGTCGGGGTTGTCCGCCCGAGCCCCGCACCCTTGCCCCAGCTGCGCCCTGGGCGCGCACCCCGCTTGCACGCGCGGCCACGCTCACCTGCGCCGGGAGGCCGCGCGCCGCGGGCCGTGAGGGATCGCCGCGCTGGCAGACCCGGGCTGGGGCCCCGCGGCGCTGCGCCTCCAACCCGGAAGAACAGCCCCAAACCCGAAGCTGCCGCCTCAGCCACGTGACCCCACGCAGTCCTCCCCCCACGCCCCTCACCCCAACATTGCGTCCCCTCCCCGTCCGGAACCTTCCCCTTCCACCCGGTCGCCTGTCCTTTTTCGGACCCGGAAAGCGAGCGGTCTGACGAAACGCCCCTTCTGAGCCCAAGGGTCGGTTACCAGGAGAAGTCCTCCCACGCTCCGTGGCAGCCAAAACCTCTTTGTCTGTGCCTGGGCCCCGGCCCCCAGCCCCGCCTCCGCGTTTTCCCTCGGCCGGTCCTTGTCAGTCAAACCTGGTGCCAGGGGGAGGCCGCGCAAGTTCTCAAGGATCCATTTGTCCTCTCCCCCTGCAGAACCAGAGGCAAGAGGGCTTTCTGGTCCCCCGTCCCACCAGCACGCGGGAGCTCGAGTACCTGACTTTCCTCTAAGCTCTCTAGGAAAAATCAGAACTTCTGTAACAGGAGAGAGCCACGGGGAACGCGGCAGAGGAGGGGAAGGGCGGGCGTGGGGGCGTAGTTTTCCATTCCGGCGGGGGAGGTGGAGTTAAATTCCTCAGATCCGATGTCAAGGCCCGAAAATTAGCACACATCTGCGTACTCGTCTTCCATCATCACAGCCGGCCTGCTGGGAAGCCCGAGTCGCTGTAAGTGTGGAAATCCCGCGGCTGCAAGGCTCCCTCGGCGCGCTTCGTTACCTTTCCCTAACAGCCCCAGGCTGCTCTCTGCAAAACTGTTAAAAAGACTGTTAACAAGAAGAGACCTAGTTGTTCCTTCCGTTCACTCATCTGCAGGTGTATTCTGACTGAAAGTGCCAGGAATAAAGCCCAGAGTTCAAAATGCTTCACTTCCCCACAGATGAGTCACCCTAAGGGTTCAGTGTAAAGTCACTTCTGTTTATTTTAGTTGAGATATTTAAGACAAGTAGAAGAATTATGAAGCTAAAAGGCATGAAGCAAACCAGGTCTGCATGTCTTTATAAAAAGAAACGAACCACAGAGAAACGCTTACTTTGACAGTGTGTCTTGTGATGAACCACACACAAGGTCATTCAACTAAAGGACTTGCAGTGCGATCCAAACAAGGTAAAAGCCCGGTCGTCCCCTGGGAGCGTCTACATTTGGAAGGGACGTGCCCCCATATTCTAAAATAATAAGGAACCATCATATGTGCAACCATAGAGACAGGTCCAAGATACTGCAGGTCCCACGATGGATAGATATAGACTATACTCTTGTTACAAACTTGTAGGGGTCGGGAGTTGGGGGGTGGGGCGGGGGAGCAGCTCATTCTTTTTCTGGTATTGAAAATCAGTAGTTCCCGGTAAGCATTATGGCACTATGGGTTTCTCTTATCAGAGTATCAGTTTGAGTCCCTACATACAGTTCTATTTTTCATAGATGGAGTTCCCCAAAGATTATTAGACTGTTCCAAAAGTTTGTAAGTTGGTTGCTTCTGAATCTTAGGCGCACGCTGTCTTGTATAAACTTTTTGTAAAAATGTTATATCCCATGGGGTCCATGCTGTGGCATAGTGGATAAAGCCGCCACCTGCAGTGCCAGCATCCCCTGTGGGTGCCGGTTGGAGTCCTGGCTGCTCCACTTCGGAACCAGCTCTCTGCTGTGGCCTGGGAAAACAATAGATGGCCCAAGTCATTGGGCCCCTGCTCCTGGCTCCTGGCTTTGGATGGGTACAGCTCCAGCTGTAGCTGCCACCTGGGAAGTGAACCAGCAGATGGAAGCTCTCTTCTCTCTCTCTCTCTCTCTCTCTCTCTCTCTCTCTCTTTTGTCTTATGCTTCTGCCTCTCTATAACTCTGCCTTTCAAATAAATAAATAAATCAAAATAAAACGTTATATTACCCTATTATCTTGCAAGCTCTGTCTTCCTTGTGACATCCACTCCTTCCTCCCTGGTTATCCTGGCCTCCAAACCCTCCTCTTAGAATGGTACCTTTCACTTTTATGCAAGTTTTCATTACAGATCACGACATAATTGGATACTTTAATTTTAAATATATTTTGGAATTAGAACATACATCAACATTTAAGCCCTCTGAAAAGAGACTGTAGTCACATATGTTTAAAAACACTATTTAACATTTAGAGTCCCGAACCATCAAGAAGCAAAAAGATCCCAGTCTACAAGAATGTGACTTACACATACCATTAGAATCTACTTGGCAGCCTATAACCTAAGCAAGCCCAAGGGCCAAAACTCAAAATGTAAGCTGAGCCTGAGAAGATATCTTCCCAGACTTAGCATCTACTTATGTAGCTTTCATGTCTTTCCATTGTGATTATTGTGTTCAAGTTTTTTGTCCCAAGCTTCCCTTTTATGAGTATATTGAACGTTGTAAGTAAACAGCTCCAAAAAGATAAGATTCTTAGACTCTGGTAATGTCTGATAATGCAAACACTTAACAGGTTTTAAGGGAACTATCACTGACTCAGTCTTCTCCCTCTTCTCCTAAGCAGATCAACAAAGACTGTTTGATTTTAGGAAATAAATACTGACTACATAAACATGCTAATCAACAGTAATTGGAAAAGGAGCAGGAGAACTGATACTAAACAGCCATTACAAGGGTAAGTCATTGGCAATTTGTTAAAGCTATTTAAGTAAAACTAGTTTTCAGTTGAAATTATTGAGAGCATCTAAAAAACTAATTTGGGGCACACATCTGACACAGTAGTTAAGACTCTGCTTGAACATCTGCATTGCATATCAGAATGCCTGGGGCCAAATCCCAGCTCCACTTCCAATTCCAGCTTCCTGCTAATGTGCATCCTGGGAGCCAGCAGTGATGGCTCAAGTAGTTGGATCCCAGGTGGTCATGTAGGAGATGCAGATTGAGCTCCAGTCCCTGGCCCACCCCAGCTATGACAGATATTTAAGGAGTGAACCAGTGGACAGAAGATTCTTCCTGTCTCTCTCTTTCTCTCTGCCTTTCAAATAAATATTTAAAAATAAAAAAGTTTCTAATATAGTTTTGTAAATATTGTCTTCTCCATATAGTAAGTACCAAATACTAAAAATCTGTTATCTTTTCATCAATATAAAAATTATTGGTGTGATAATAGCTTTTGGGGCTTGGGAAGATGATGAGGGAAAGAGGCTGTATTAGCATACTAGGGCTGCTGTAATAGCTTCCCATAAGGGAGGTCAAAATAAGCCACCCCGAAATGTACTTCAGGGTATTTTGAGGTAGCTATTTAGAGGGGCTGCAGACACAAGGTGTCCTGGGGCTGGCATTGTGGCACAGTGTGTTAAGAAACTGCTAGGGAGGCCAGCATCCCATATCAGAGTGGCTACTTCAAGCCTAGGCTGCACCACTTCTGACCCAGCACCCTGTTGTGCACCCAGGAAAGCAGCAGAAGATGGTCCAAGTACTTGGGCCACTGCCACACCCATGTGGGAGAACCCAATAGCATTTCAGTCTCCTGGCTTCAACCTGGACCAGTACCAGCCATTTTGGGGAGTGAATCAGGAGATGGAAGATCTCTTTCTCTCTCTTTCTCTGTCTCTCCGTCTGAGACAAATAAGTACATACAATATTTTTAAAAATAAAAAGCTATTTTTCTGGGGAAAGGTTGGCATCTGCAGTAGAAGATATCAACAGATACAAACAGGCTTTCTCTGGAACTCTCCTCTATCTGCCAGGAAAAAGTATTTTCACAGGAAAAAGAGATTGGGGGTCTAACATCTGGCCCAGACAGAGATTCCCATGGGTGACCTTCTGATGACCATTACCTGGGAATATTTATCACTATAATAAGGCAATTTTTGTTCAGTGAGTTTTCTTTCTACCCTTCTATAACTTGAGTCATCACCTCTCTCCCCAAGTAAACTATTTCTTTGTGTAGCTCAAAATGCAATTTAAGCTTCAGCCATCTGGTTTCTCTTCAAGTCTCAAACTTTGTGTGTAGCACCTGTTTTTTTTTTTTTTTAAGATTTATTTATTTTATTTGGAAGGCAGAGTTACAGGCGGGGGGTGGGGGGGTGTTGACCCAGGGGAGGAGAGTTCTTCCATCTGCTGGTTCACTCCCCAAACAGCTGCAACAGCCAGGGCTGGGCCAGACCAAAACCAGGAGACTAAAACTTGATATGGGTCTTCCACATGGGTGGCAGGATCCCAGGTACTTGAAGCATCCCTTGCTGCCTCCCAGGGTGCACGTTAGTGAGAAACTAGATCAGAATAAGAGGAGTCAGGACTCAATCAGGTACTCGAATATCAGACACAGGGTCCCAAGGGGTATCTTCTTTTTTTTTTTTTTTAAGATTTATTTATTTATTTGAAAGTCAGAGTTACAGAGAGGCAGAGGCAGACAGAGAGAGGTCTTTCATCCACTGGTTCACTCCCCAGATGGCTGCAATGGCCAGAGCTGCGCCAATCCGAAGCCAGGAGCCAGGAGCTTCCTCTGGGTCTCCCACATGGGTGCAGGGGCCCAGGACTTGGGCCATCTTCTACTGCTTTCCCAGGCCACAGCAGAGAGCTGGATCAGAAGTGGAACAGCCAGGACTGGAACTGGTGCCCATATGGAATACGGGCACTCAGGTGGCTATGTCACAGTGCCGGCCCCCCAAGGGGTGTCTTAATAGCTGTACAAAATGCCCATAGAAATGGAAAATAGGTTAGAAGTTGCCAGAGTTTATGGAGGGCATTAGGGTAGGGGAGAAGGAGATGTGACTATAAAAGGACAACCTGAAGGATCCCAGTGGTAATGGAAGTGTTCTGGATCTTGATTGTCAATGTCAATACCCTGTTTGTGACATTATACTATAGTTTTGCAAGATGTTACCATTGAGAGAAACTAGGTGAAGAGTGTAGGAAATCTCTCTGTATTATTTCATACAATTGCATGTGAATCTACAATTATCTCAAAATAAAATGCTTACAAATTAAGCTTGATAATTGTTAGGATGCCACTTGGGATGCCTGCATTCCATCTCAAAGTGCCTGATTTGAGTCCTGGCTCTTCCTTTTCTGATTCAGACTCTTGCTAATGTGACGCTGGGAGGAAGCAGATGATGGATCAAGTACTTGGGTTTCTGCCACCCATGTGGGAAACCTGTACTGAATTCTTGGCTCTTTGCTTTAGCCTGGCTCAGCCCTGGCTGTTGCAGACATGTGGGGAGTGAACCAGTAGATGGAAGAGCTCTGTATGTATCTCTATATCTCTATCTCTATGCTTTTTCAAATAAAACAAATAATTAAAAAATGAGCCTGGTAGGTATAGTAAAATATTAATTGGAGAATCTAGGCAGTAGGTATGCAAGTAAGCATATAAAATTCTTTCCATTTAGTTATATTTGTTATTATTAGAATTACAAAAAGAAACACATGTTCACCATTGTAATTATTCCAAGGTCATCATGTCTATAATCTAAAGGATGAAAGTAATGTACATTCATTTCATTAAAAGTATTGAAGAAGTAAGCATTTGGCCTAGCAGTTAAGATACCAAGCTAATATGTCCACGTCCCACATCAGAGTGCCTGTGTTCAATACTTGCCTCCAGCTCCTGACTCAAAAGGCAACTCAACTAATTGAGTTCCTGTCATCCACAAGGAAGACTTGGGTTGAGTCCCATGATCCTGAATTCTGCCTGGTCCAGTCCCACCCTTTGCGGGCATTTGGGAATAAGCCAGTAGATGAGAGCTCTCTCTGTGTCTGTTTCTGCCTTTTAGAGTATTGCCCATAGAATAAGAAGGCATTCTTATGAAATGGTTTCTTATCGGGTGGGACTTTTCTGAAGTAGAGGAAGCAAATGATGGCCAAGAGATCATCCTGAATTTGGGGATGAAGAGGTCTTTTAACTCCCCACCCTCCACTCCTCTTCTCTTTAATGTTTTCAATATTTAATTGGCCTGCTAATCATCAAACTCCCCTTCCTGATGATTTTAGATATAGTGTAGCTAAGGTACTGTAAGGATTGCATTACTCAAACATCCTAATACAAAGACAAAGAGAGAGAGAGCTAGCACTCCCAGCCAGTGGTTCACTCCCCAAATGTTTGCAACAGCCAGGGTTAGGCCAAGGCCAAAGCCACAAGCCAGGTACTCAGTCCAGTTCTTACTTAATTACTTGAGCCCTCACACAGCTGCCTCCCAGTGTCTGCATCAGCAGAGAGCTGGAGTCAGAAGCCAGAAGTAGATGTTGAACCCAGGCACTGTGATATAGGATGCAGGCATCTTAACCAGCATCCTAACCACTAGGCCAAATGTCAAATCCTCTGTGGTAGCTTTTAAGTAGTGGACAGGGATAGATATTGTGGTACAGAAGATTAGGCCATTGCTTGGTACACCTGCATCTCACATCAGAGAGTCCCAGCTACTCTGCTTTCAATCCAGCTCCCTGCTAATGTGCCTGGGAAGCAGTGGATAATGGCTTAAGTATTTGAGTCTGGCCATCCATGTGGGAAACCTGAATGGAGTTCCTGGCTTCTGGCTTCAGCCTGGCCCAGCCCAGACTGTTGTGACCATTTGAGGAATGAACCAGTGGATGGAAAATAAATGAATAAATAAATCATTAAGTAAAAGACAAATTACAATAACTTATGGAATTATCGCAAACATTTTAAATAGCTTCATGGAGTAATTCATTTAGGAGCTTAAACTAGGTAGACCTGAAAAGTGTCTACAAATTCATATTGATAATTATGAATTCTTCGTTTCTTAATCTACATAATCGCTATAGGAGTATAAAAGCACAAGGCATGCCGCCGTAGAATAGGTAACTCCGAAATAGTTACTATTAATACTGTCTTAACGTGAAGAAGCTGTAGCCTGGGTCAACTGAACTAAAGTCACACCAAGAAATAGAGCTTTGACTTAGATCTAAGTCTTCTAGTTCTGAACTTCGTGATTCCTTCTAGGGCAAAGTGCCCTCCAGGGAGCATGTAAAAAGACTCCCCCAAGAGAAGCAACAAGACAAAAGCCCACTCAGAACACTGAGGAGAAGGGAGTCCTCTGTGAACTCAGGAATAGAAATTCACTCTTGTTCTACCCTCCCCATTCATTTGCATAGATTATGTCCAGAATACTTGATTTATTTGAGTTGTGGCATTCTCACAGAAGCCTTTCCAACTCATTCAAGGTTGACTTAGGTGCTATGAAACCCAGGTGTTTGATCATTGTGTGCCTTAGTCTGTTTGGGCTGTTATAACAAAGTACCATGGGTGGTCTGTAAACAAGATTTTATTTCTCATAGTTCTGGAAGCTAAGGAATCCAAAATTACGGCTTGGGCCTGCTCCCTCATAACCTGATATAACTTCGCATTATGGAAAGAGCAAGGGATCTCTCTGAGAACTCTTTTAATGGAGTACTAATCATATTCATGAGGGTTCCATCCTCCTGACCTAATCAATCCTCCCCAAAGTCCCATCTTCCTATATTATCACTTTGCAGTTTAGGATTTCAGTATATGAGTTAGAAAGGGGGCATGTTGGATACATCCACGCATATGAAGGACCTTCAAAAATTCATGGAAAATGTATGTTATGAAAACGCTGCCTGAATTTTATTTTATTTTGAAACTCAGAGTTACAGAGAGATAGGGAGAGACAGAGAGAGATATATCTTCCCTCCGCTGGTTCACTTCCCAGATGGCTTCATCAGCCAGCACTGGGTGACTTGAAGCCAGGAGCCAGGAGCTTCATTCAAGTCTCCCATTTGGGTGGCAGGGACCCAAACACTTGAACCACCTTCTGCTGCTTTCCCAGAACATTAGCAGGGAGCTAGATTAGAAGTGGAGTAGCTGGGACATGAACCGATGCCCATATGGGATACTGGCATTGCAGGCAGCAGCTTTACCTGTTATGCTACAATGCAGTCCCACTGCATAGATTTTTAAAATGTTTTACACCAAAATAAATTTATCTTTTAATCTCATTTTCCACAAATTATTTCAAGGGCTCTATTAAAAGGAAGAAAAACACTCTGAGTACCCTGTGAGTAGCCTGGGGGGTGGTTGAAATAGAAGCAAGAAGCTAACTTTTGACCACATGCCAACAGAAAGAGCAGTGAATGGACTGAGTCAGAGATAGGGAAACAAACATGCCAGTAGCAAGAGACCTCTTGCTTGACATTTAGATATTAAACATTGACACTCTTGTCTCTCGAGTGCCAAACTTGGATGGTGTACATCATCTGATTAATGAGTATTTCTAGCTATTACCTTGCTGCTGGCCAGCAAGCACTCAGTTCAATTAGTGGAATAGTGCAATTAGTAGCATATTGCATGATGTAATTATTCACTCAGGAGTCCTTAAAAATTTCTAACTCCTATTATCTCATACTTTTTATTTACTACTCCTTATTTCTGTTGCCTGATGCCCCTTTTCTTCCAATCTATCATCTATCTTCTTTCTTAACCCTTTATCAAGCCTCAGCCATAAACCACCTTTCAGCTCCTTCTGTCTTTATGCTTCTGCCTTATCTGCAAGACAGAATTACATTTCCAGGAACAGGCTTCTGGATCCTTGCAGCAGGTTGTCAAGAGTAGCTACAGGGGCTGGCACTGTGGCTCAGTGGGTTAATCCTCCGCCTGCAGCGCCAGCATCCCATATGGGCTCCAGTTCTAGTCCTGGCTGTTCCTCTTCCCATCCAGCTCTCTGCTGTGGCCCGGGAAGGCAGAGGAGGATGGCCCAAGTCCTTGGGCCCCTGCACTCGCATGGAAGACCCAGAGGAAGCTCCTGGTTCCTGGCTTCGGATCAGTGCAGCTCTGGCCATTGTGGCCATTTGGGTAGTGAACCAGCAGACAGAAGACCTTTCTCTCTGTCTCTCTCTCACACTGTCTGTAACTCTGCCTCTTAAATAAATAAATAAAATCTTTTTTTAAAAAAAAAGAGTAGCTATAGAAAAATCACAAAATGGCTCAGAGTGTTGCCCCTGCAAATCCCCAGTTTCCAACTTGAGCTGAACCTATCACCCATCAGTGCTTCTATGACTGCCTCTCTTCCCCATAAGCTTCCCCTCCCAAAACAACTTTTGCCACCCGTCGCTTTCCTAAAGCTCCCTCTTTTTTTAATGATGCCCACTACTGTTACCAAGACATCTCTTTTTATTTATTTATTTTTTTACTGAGACCATCTAAAGTTTCCAGCTTTCTCCCACTCCTGCAATATTTGCATCTATTTTCAAGTCCTAGTGAAATAGCTTTACTCCTGTCCAACACCATTGCTGGGTGAGTTCTTGGTGCAGCAATTAAGATGCCACTTGGGATTCCCATAGTCCACATCAGAGTGCTCGTTGAGTCTTGGCTCCTTTTCTTCTAAGTCAGCTTCCAGTCTGTCTGCACTCCAGGAGGCAGCAGGTGATGGATCAAGTGCTTGGGTCCCTGCCACCCACGTGGGAGACTCAGATAGAGTTCTAGGCTCCTGGCTTGGGTCTGGACACAGCCCTGACTGCTGTGGACATTTGAGGAATCAATCAGCAGATAAAAAAACTCTCTTTCTCTCTCCCAGATGAAATGAAAATAAATAAAAAATAACACAAAATTATTCCTGCTGCCTACACTTTGAATTTGTCTAGTTCTTAGCTCCCTCAATTTTTCCTCCTTTCCCTGATAAGTTCCTTATCTTCCTTGATTTTAGCTGACATACTCATGTTTATTCCTTCTTAAAAAAATTCCAATAACAACAAAAATTCCTTAACATACTGCCTCAAAAACCATTCCCATAACTTTCCTATTTGTTTCACAGCCAACCTTAGACAAAGCTATCTATACCTACTATCTCTATTTCCTATTACAATTTCTTACACCCACATAACTCACAAACCTATACTATTCTGATTGCTATTATCATTGAAATGCCTATTTATTAATTACAGTAAGAAATATAACTCAAAAATAATGGAATATTTATATTTGTATGGCCTATTTATTCTGGAAATAGTGTAGCATATCATTTACACTTGTGAACTCTGGATTTTGAACTGGGTTGCTCACTGTGTGGTCCTGGGCAAATGAGAACATCAGTATTTTTAGCATGAAATGGAGTATATAATAATACCTACCCTCAAGGATTTGTTTGGAAAATTAAATGAGATAATTCTGTGAGATAATCTATATAAAGTGTTTTCCTGGAACATAGCGCTAAATATTAGCTAGTATTGCTATTATTGCTCCTCTTAATATGGAGTTTTTTTCAAGCAGTAATATTATTGCAAGAGTGCTTAGTGAACGTGCACTAGATTCCCGGAAGTGGTTGTTTGCTCGGTTGTTTAAGTGGTGCAGGACACACTAGCCATAGCCAACTAAATGTCAGTCTCAGAGAAGGGTGTTCTTTCATGAACTCCTTGGATTCCTACTATTTGACAATTTTGCAAGAATGGGCACTTTCAGGCTCTCCCTCTTTAACCTATTTTCCACTGGCTTCTCTCCATCTTAATCCTATGTAAACAAAGAACACAGATTCTTCTTCAACCCAGCCATTAAATTTGGTGCTTCTCTTTCCTTTTCTGTTATATAATTTTCCTAAGGAATCTCTTTTCCTCCTTTGGCTTCAGTTATCAAATCCCTAACTCAAGCAACATTGGTCTGAGTTCCAATATCACAAATTTAACTCTCCTCTGAACAATTCTACTTGGTTTCTCCAAATGCCAAATGAAATGAACAACATAGAATTAGTAAGGGTCCCCTTTTTTTCCTGAACTTGTTTCCTTCCAGTATCCCCACTCTGATAGGCTGAATTACAAGGCCAGAATCCTGGTAGTCCTCTTTATCTCTGGCCCCTCATTAATGCCTCACACACTATTTGTCAACTTGCTAAACATCTCTTGAATTTGGCCCTTCTCTCCAACCCCACCAAGGCCACCACTATCTTAATGGCCAGCATAATTTCTTGCCAAAATTTCTGCAACAGCTCATGAAAAGCATCTGTTTCAAGTCTCATATACCTTCCACCTGTGAATCTCACAACCCTGCATCTCATCAGCACCAAAAACAGCATCTGGCCCGAAGCAGGCATGCAATCAGTATTTGAATGAATAAACAAGTTAATGAATTAATTCCTTTCTTCACATAGTTTACAATCCCACTGAGAGATCAATATTAAACAAGTATCACTAAATACTGGGGAGGTCCCAAACAGCATTCCTGGCTATCTCAGACTCTAAGATTGATATGAGCATTGATCCAGATAGGAATTTGAAGGGCTGACTATCTGTGGTTACATTTCACAGCAGGACCAAGAGACTAGAAGAGGAAGATAGCTTTCACAGATGAGAACAAACACAGCAGCTAATTATTTTTCTCTCGTAATGATGCTGCCACTCATTTATAATGGCTTGTTAAGTTGCCATGATGATTTTAGTGGGGAAGAGTGACCTGCACTAGCTAGGAAAGAATTAGGAGAGATGGAATAAGGAACAAGGTTTATTGTACTTGTATGTGTTAGACTTCTAAAGCTTGTTGTTTAGAGATGACTGTAGATTCGCATCAAGTTTTATACAGAGAAATTTTATCTACTCTTCACCTAGTTTCCCCCAATGGTAACATCTTGCATAACTGTAACACAATATCTCATCCAGGAAGTTGACAATGATACATTCCACATACCTTGGTTTTACATGCACTCCTCTGTGTGTGTGTATGTGTGCATGCACATGTATTCAGTTCCATGACATTTTTTTTATTTTTTATTTTTTGACAGGCAGAGTGGACAGTGAGAGAGACAGAGAGAAAGGTCTTCCTTTTGCCGTTGGTTGACCCTCCAATGGCCGCCGCGGCCAGCACACTGCGGCCGGCACACCGCGCTGATCCAAAGCCAGGAGCCAGGTACTTATCCTGGTCTCCCATGGGGTGCAGGGCCCAAGCACTTGGGCCATCCTCCACTGCACTCCCTGGCCACAGCAGAGAGCTGGCCTGGAAGAGGGGCAACCAGGACAGAATCCGGCGCCCCGACCGGGACTAGAACCCGGTGTGCCAGCACCACAAGGCGGAGGATTAGCCTAGTGAGCCGCAGCGCTGGCCATTTCCATGCAGTTTTACCATGTGTCAATTCATGTGACCACTACCACAATCAGAACAGAATAGTTCTATCATAGTCTCCACTCTGCTAATAACCCCACTTCCTTCCTAATCTCTGGCAGCCACTAATCTGATGTCCATTTTAATAACTTTGTCACCTCAAGGTTATATCAATGGGATCATACAATAATCTTTTGATACTTTCTTCAACTTAGCTTGAGTCCCTTGAGATCCATTAAAATTGCTGTATCAGTAGTTGTTTTGTAGTGGGACAATGAGGATGATCATAGTTCTTGTCCCATGTGGAAGAATTGCCATGCAGACAGGGACAGTGAGCAAAATGAGAAACCTCCTGCCACAGCAGTCAGGAGGGGGATTCCAAGGAAGGAGTCGGCAGAGAAGCTTGCTAGTGGGGCTGTTATATACACACAGTGGCTCTCTCTGATTGGCTGCTTTCTGAAGAGTACAGATTTAACCAAACAGGGAGAAGCAGAATAACAACCAATCAGGAGGTGAGAATAACAGCCAATCAGAAGGCAAGGATAACAAACAACTCAGGGAACTGAAAGTGTATGCTAATGAGACATGCTACATAAATAAAATACATAAAATAATGGAGTAGCCTGTGTTTGCACAGAAGTGTTCAGAGTGCTCAATCAAGGTCCTTTGGACAGACTCAACATCTGAATACAAATTATTTGGGATACAGGGATTTGGGTGAACATAAATTTTCTTTTCTCTGGGATTAATGCCCAGGAGTGCAGTTGCTGGGTTGTATGGCAGTTTCATGCATGATTTTTAAAGAAATTGTCAAACTGTTTCCAGATTGACTATGTCATTTTACATTCCCACAATCAATGTAGAGTGACTCAGTTTCTAGTTTCGCTACATCTTTCTGAGCATTTGATTTTGTTTATATGTGTTATTTTAGCCATTATGCTAAGCAGTTAATAAAATGCTATTTAGGTTTTAATTTTCATTTATCTAATGGTTAATTATGTTGAATTTTTTTACGGGCTTAAATACTATCTGTACACTCTTTTTTTTAAAAAGATTTATTTTATTTATATGAAAGACAGAGTTACAGAGAGAGGTCTTCCATCCGCTGGCTCACTCCCCAGATGGATGCAATAGCTGGAGCTGAGCTGATCCTAAGCCAGGAGCCAGAAGCTTCCTCCAGGTCTCCCATATGGGTGCAGGGGCCCAAAGACCTGGGCCATCCTCCACTGCTATTCCAGACCACACCAGAGAGCTGGATAGGAAGAGGAGCAACCAGGACTAGAACCGGTGCCCACAGTGAAACATCTATTAATGTATCTGGCCCATTTTCTAAATGGATTGCTCTTTTCCAGTGGGGTTTTGAGAGTTCTTTATATATTATAGATATAAGTCAGCTTTGAATTTGTGGTTTGCAAGGATTTCCTCCCTGATATTTTTAAAAAATTCCTCCTATTGTCTAAACTTAAAAAACTGTACTATCTGCTCCTATGAGAAAACTCCAAGGATGATCTTGGATTCACTAAGTTCTGTCACTTGTAGAACCCAAGGAATTGCAAGGCATTTTCAGATGAGTCCTAATTCTGTTAAAAGCCCATATGGACCAAGTTCCTGGTTAGAGTTTAAAGGTGTAGAGATTAAAAGACATCTTCTGCCCTCAGAGGGCTACTTTAGTGGAAGAGGCAGTTAAACCAAATATTAACAATCTGGAATGCATGGTAAGTGCCAAGACAGAGTTCTCCCATGGTGCACCTGTCACCAGGGAGGGAATCTAAGATCAGGAAGCTGGGGGAGGTCATCCTGAGGAGCACCTTTCAAGGCCAGTCGAAAGAAACATACCTTTCCCAGAGTTCCCAGCAGGCCCTTTCCCATATGTATTTTCCAACCTCTCCGAATTTAATTCTCCTGCACACCTTTCACCATAAATTAATTTTAAAAGGCATAAATGTGGAAGAGGATCGTTTTTAAAGACTCTTTTCAGGAAGTCCCATATGGTGCTTGTGTGTGTGTGTGGCCTCTTGCCATTTTGCACTACCTACTACCTGGCACTTAGCCCTACAAGAGTCTCTGGCTGTATCTGAGCCCTTGTGGTATCTTGGCACCTTTCCTGTAAAAATGGGGATTTTAGAATGGCTGCTTTACAGGGTATGATAAAATTAAAGTTCATGGAACAGTGGCTGGCATATAATAAAACACTCAATACATACTAGCTATTTATCACAATGCTAAATCCATTGGTGTTATACTCAAGTGTACCTTTCACACATTGTAATGATAGGGCTAAAGTTACATAGTAGAAAATAGAAGGTGAAGGATAGATATCTGTCATCTAACTATCTAACAAACAGAAGCTGTAAAGTTGCCCTATGGGTACAGCATTATCTTCACACAAGAAAGCCCTATGTGTTAGAAATGGTGCTACCTGTCAGGAAAATTTTAAGAGGAAACAAAAAGGGTGAATGCAAAAAAAAAAAAAAAAAAAAAAGGCAAAATGGGGGCTTCTATTTCACAGAACATCCAGGAGGACTCACTCTGAGTTTTTGTGCATCCTTTATAGGTCTTTCCTACAGCACAGAGAAGTCCAGATAAAAAGAACTGACAACCACATAGACTGGTGCATTTTAAAATGTTGCAAGCAAATAAAAAAAAAGTTATGAGTATCACTTTATCTAATTTTTAAACTGTAATCTTTGCAGTAAATAGCGTCCATTTAACTTAATTACTGCTAGTTTCGAAATGTTTTTGCAGAAGTTGAGTTGGTACAGTAATATGGAAGTCTAGGAAATAGGGTCACACCTGTGTTCTATGGAAATGATTTGAATATTTGTTTTATATGGATTTTTATTCACTTTTTGCACATGCTACTAAAAAGGGGCCTCAATTGCTGAGCAAGCACGTGTAGCTTGTACAATGGCAAAGTGGGCCAAAAGCTTCATGTTGTGACCTGTTTTAAAAATACAGTATCTCAAAACTGAAAAAAAAATGCTCAGTGCTACAAAATAACTATTTTACATATGAGGAAACTAGAGCTCAGAGAAGCTGACTTAAGACCACACAACCAGTAATGATCAAGGGTAGGATCCCAACCCAGCTCCCCAGTCTTTGAATCCTATTTTCTCTCCTTACACCAAAGAAGCACATTTGCTGCTTGGCTTACTTCCCTAACCTATTTTTGCCTGACATCAACAGCCTAAATCATTTATTCATGATTGCTCTCAATAAAGCCATTTTTCTCATTGATTCAGGTGAAGACATTGATGTTTTTATTAGAGAGAAGAGAAAATAGTTAACAAGAGTTTTTTGTCCATTATTGAAATGATTCTTAAGATGAAAAGATTGAAAATCTCCAAGTCCTGCTCATAACACAGGGCTAAATCAATTTGTGGTAATGCTTGAATAATAAATAGATTTTTTCTCCTTTTCATTACTTATATTTGTCTTCATTTAGATTCAGCACCAACAGCCCTGACAAAGAGAGTAACCTGTACAAAAATAGTATCTAGAACTGTGTTATGCAATGCAGCAGCCACTAGGCACTTGTGGCTCTTGAAAGTTTAGCTGGGCCTAATCCCAACTGAAATGTTGCATGAGTATGAACCATACACTCATTTTTCACTTGTACATTAAAAAAAGGAGAGAGAATGGCCGGCATTGTGGCCCAGCCTCAGTATGGCTTCGCGTTATAAATAAGGACGCGCTGGTTCAAGTCCCGGCTCTCCGTTCTTGCGCCTGGGAAAGCAGCGGAGGATGGACCACGGCCTTAGGCCCCTGCCACGCACGTGCGAGACCCGGATGGAGTTCCTGACCCCAGTCGTGGCCATTTGGGGAATGAACCAGCTGATGGAAGATCTCTTTCTGCCTTTCAAATAAATAAATCTCAAAAAAAAAAATCATGCTGGACATACTGGGTTAAATAAAATATTAAAAATACTTCCACCAGTTTCTTTTTATTCGTTTAATGTGGCTTCTAGAAAGCTCATAATTACATAAGTGGCTGGCATTTGTAACTCGCATTAGGTTTTTATTACCACTGGTAAAAGATAAAAATGAGGGGCGAGTCGCAGTGAAAGTGCATTTTCTTAACATTTCTGGGGGAGGTTAGCGAAAAGGGAAGAAACCGAAGCGCGGTCACAGGAGGTGTGACCCTCTGTGATAAGTACCTGCTGCTAATTGAGATGGAGGAGGCGTATTGTGATGCCGTTTCTTCTCCCCGCCCCCGCTGTTAACGGAGCAGGTGGCAGAGTTTCTTCCAAGGCCCCCTTCCCCGCCAGTCCTCGGGTCTCGGCGGGAGCCCGGTCATTGAACACACCTGCGCGCCCACGGAGGTGCGCGTCCGCGAACCCTGGCGCTGGGTCCACGCCCCCTCCCCCCGTATTTTTATTTTCCTGCCATCAACCGTCAGTCTCGCATTTCTCTCCGGAGAACCATCGAGTAGGTCGGGCCCGCCTGGGGTAAGCGCCCCACCACGTCCCCCCCTACCCCAGCTTAGGACTGGGAGCCGAGACGCCCCCGCCGGAGCCCGGCAACGAGCAGGGGGAGGTCCGGCGGCCGAAACGCCGCCGGCCAGGCGGCCCGCTGGGCCCCGGCTGCCGGCCAGCCGCGAACGGGAGGAGCCGCGGCGGGCGCGCCCGGGGCCTCCGGGCCGCGGGGGGCCGCTGTGACCCGCCTTGGCCCCGGTCGCGCCGCAGGCGGGGGAGCCGGGTTTCGGAGGAGAATCGGAAAGCGGAGGGTAGCCGAGGGGGGCGGGTGCTCAGGCAGCCGTCCGCTCCGCCCGAATCGCGGAGGAGCCGAGCCCGGGCCCGCCGCCCTCCTCCTCCATGAGGCCCGAGTGAGGCGCAGCGGCGAGAGCCGGCCCGCGGCGCCTCCTCCTGCGTCCTGCCCCGGAGCGCAGCGGCCGCGGCCCCCGGAGGTGGAGGAGGAGGAGGAGCATGTCGGACGGTTTCGATCGGGCCCCAGGTGCTGGTCGGGGCCGGAGCCGGGGCCTGGGCCGCGGAGGGGGCGGGCCTGAGGGCGGCGGTTTCCCGAACGGAGCGGGGCCTGCAGAGCGGCCGCGGCAGCAGCAGCCGCCACCGCAGCCCAAAGCCCCGGGCTTCCAGCAGCCGCCGCCGCTGCGCCAGCCCAGGACGGCCCCGCCGCCAGGGGCCCAGTGCGAGGCCCTCGCCGGCTCCCAGCGGCCTCCCCGGCCCGGGGCGCTCCCAGGTACGGAGCAGCTCGAGGGTCCCCGTCGTCCTGGGCCAACGCTTTCTCCCGACCCTCCCCCTCCCCACCCCCGACCCTCCGCGCGGGCCGAGGCCTGGCGCGCCGTCTCCTCTCCCCCGCCCTGGTTCCCCGAAAGCATTCCCCGAGGGCGGCCCGCTTGTGACGGGGCAGGGACGGGCTCGGAACCGGGTTTGGAAGGTGGCCGCTAGAACCCTTTGTGCGCCCCGGCGGGGGGAGGGGCCGGGTGCGCGGTCTCGGAGTTCTGCCGTCCGGGGAGAAGTAAAATCGCCTCCCCCTCCCCAGCCCCGCCGAGCGAGACCCGAGGCGAGCTACCACCTCTTAACCGACTCGCCGAGCCCGAAGCGGGGAGGGGGGGACGCCCTCCCGCGTCCGTTTGGGAGGCAGGTATGTTCCTAAAGGAGCTAAACGCGAGCCTATTGTTCCCTTTGGCTGGCTTTCTGTATACATCCTAGGAATAAGCTTAAATTTCGTGACGGTTCCCGTTTAACTCGTCAAACCCTGGCCCTCCGCAGATGGTTTTTCCATGTGTAGTAAGTCGCTGTACAAAGGAATGAAAGCCTCTAACACCACCGCCCCCCCCCCCTTTTTTTCCTTTCTCAGAACAAACGAGGCCCCTGAGAGCGCCACCTACTTCACAGGACAAAATCCCACAGCAGAACTCGGAGTCAGCAATGGCGAAGCCCCAGGTGGTTGTAGCTCCTGTACTAATGTCTAAGCTGTCGGCAAATGCCCCTGAATTTTACCCATCAGGTTATTCTAATTATACAGTAAGTATAGCCTTTCCTTAAGACTCTGGGTTAACATTGCTCGAATAATGGTGTTACTGCTTCATTTATCAGTGTTCTGCTGCTTCTGTACTACGCATAAAAACACATCATTCCGACGTGTTTCCGGAGGAAACAAACCTGATTCTGGAATATATTTTGCCATTATAGTCATGGTATTAGAATGTAAGCTTGAAAGACTTCTTGTCTGCTTTGGCCTCTGTTGCATTCCCAGCTTCTATAGAGTGTAGGCTGAAAACTCAATGTCGTCAGGACATCTTCTTTTGAAACTAAAATGTGTTTCCAGACTTTATGGATACTCCATAGGAGAGCAGCTACACCAAACTAGGGTTTCTTGTTTTTTAATGTTTGTTTTCATTTACTTGGCAGAGAGGGGAGGAGAGCACTTTTTTTTTTTTTTAAGATTTTTTTTTATTTGAAAGAGCCAGAGGAATAGAGTTCTTCCATTTGTTAATTCACTCCCCAAATAGCGGCACCAAAGTGAGCAAATCTCAAGCCAGGAGCCTCTTCTAGGTCTCCCCCGTGGATGCAGGGGCCCAAGGAGTTGGGCCATCTTCCACTGCTTTCCCAGGCGCATTAGGAGGGAGCTGGATCAAAAGTGGAGCAGCTGGGACATGAATCTGTGCCCATTTGGGATGCTGGCTGACGCTGTATGCCAGGGCTTTAACCAGACAGACCATAGCAGCCGCCTAGGGGTAGGGGAGTACTTTCATCCACTAATTCTCTCCCCAGATGTGTGTAACAGCCAGGGTTGGATCAGGCTGAAGCTGGTACCCCACAATCCAATCTAAGTGTCCTACGTGTGTAGTAGGGACGCAAGTATTTGCTCTCACCTGATACCTCCTGTCCATTAGCAGGAAGCTCAATGGGAAATAGGTGGAACTCAAACTAGGCATTCTAATATGGGATGAAGGCATCCTCAACAGCACCTTAACACCTGTGCCTATTACTTGCCCCTGGTACTTTTTTGAATCTTGAGAGTATACATCTGGTCTCTTGTTTCTAGTGATAATTAATTCCATTATGTTAAAAAGGTTTCTGGTGCAGTTAACCTGTATACAGAAATTTAAGGGGTTTTGATTAAAATCTTAAAGTTATATGTAAACATTTTTTTATTTGAGTGGTAAAGTTACAGTGAGAGGGAGAGAGAGATGGAGAGAAAGGTCTTCTATCTTCTGGTTCACTCTCCAAATGGCTGCAGCGGGCAGAGCTGGGCCGATCCAAAGCCAGGAGCCAGAAGCGTCTGAGTCTCCACGCAGGTGGGGGGACTCAAACATTTGGGCCACCTTCACTGCTTTCCTGGCCATAGCAGAGAGCTGGATTGGAAGAGGAGCAGCTTCTGGTGCTTCTGTACTACACGTGGGATGCCGGCACTGCAGGCAGTAGATTAACCTACTCCACCACAGCGCCAGCCCCTGATAGAAGAACTTTTAAACTTTCATATTTATCTTTGTCAATGACATAGCAATTTTTTAAATTGACCACACATTTCTCTTCAGCAAAAAACGTAACTCAGTTGATGTGTAGAAAGGAGTTTGCTGTGCTAGGTTAACTTAGATGAGTAAATGCATGGGGATTGATTTGTAGGAAAGTAGGGCAGGAACTTTTCAATCAAGTTGAAGAGATGATAGGTAATTCTTAATTATTTATAAGACCTGTCTTACCTATCTTCTTAGCTTTAGTGAAGTATAACCCAGAATAGTGTACATAAGGGTTAGCTCAAAGTTTCACAAAATTGACACACAGGTAACCAGTATCACAGGAAACAGCATCCCCAAAGCCCCTCTGTCACCTTCTAATCATTACCAGTGTATTAGACAAACTCTTTTTGATGTAATAGTTTTGCCTGCTTTCAAAGGTTATGTAAATGGAATCATACAGAATATATTCTTTGTTTCTTTCATTCAGCATCAAAATTAACCCAAGTGTAGCATATAATAGGGAATTTATTCTCAGAGCATGCCATCCCATGACTGGATCACAGTCCATCTGTCTATTGATGAACACTGGACCTCTTCCACTTCTGGACTATTAATAGAGCTGCTATTCCTCTCCATGTCTTGGTTAATATATGCCTTCATTTCTGTTTATCATGTACTGAGGAGTGGAGTTGCTGGGATATAATGTAGCTAGCTTTAGAGCCTACCAAAGAGATTATTCTATTGTATACGCTTGTATTTGATTTCCGATTACGTACTATCTGGTCAGCATTTAATATTTTTCTGTTTAGCCATTCTGTTTGTGTATGGCATCTGGTTATGGTTTTAGTTAGTTTCAGTTGGTATTTCTATTTTTTTAAGGTACAGAGAGGGAGAAACAGATCTTCTATCTGCTGATTCACTCCCCAAATGGCTATAACAGCAGCAGCTGGGCCAATCTGGAGCCAGGAGCTTCTTCCGGGCCTCCTATGCGGGTACAGGGGCCCAAGCACTTGGGCCATTTTTCTTCTGTTTTCTCAGTCCATCAGCAGGGAGCTCGATCTGAAGTAGAGCAGCCAGAACTCGAACTGGTGCCCGTATAGGATGATAGCGCCACAGGCACATGCTCAACCTACTGTGCCACAGTGCTGGCTCCATTAGTTGGTATTTTCTTACAGTTAACAATGGCATATCTTTAATTAAAGATTTATTTTATTTGAAAGGCAAAGTTAACTGGGCAGGAGTTGAGGGGAGAGACAGGGAGAAAGAAAGATCACACATCTGCTGGTTCACTCCCCAAATGACCTGGCCAGGAGCTTCTTCCAGGTTTCCCACATGGGTTTAGGGGCCCAAGCACATTAGCAGGGAGCTAGATCAGAAGTGGAGCAGCTGTGACTTTTAACTATTGCCCATATGGGATGCCAGCATCACAGGCAGCAACTTTTCCTGCTGTGTCACAACGCTGGCCGCTGTATCTCTTTTTTTTTTTTTTCATATTCAATAGGAAAAGTTTGAAAAGCTGTATGTACTTGCCAGAGAAACTATGTTTCGACCATCTAGGAATAGGAAAAAGCTTTGGAATTGTTTAAAAAGGTGTAGAGGGGTTGACATGGGGTGAAATGGGCCATTTATTTTATAAAATGGAAATGGGAGCAACTTGGATTCTTTCCAGGATACTGTATTTGGCTGAGAGGTAAAGAGCCATTGGAAGGCTATGAGTAGTTGAATAAACTCTTAAGGGTATTTGCCTTGTAGTATCTACAATAAGTTCCCTGTTTGTTTTCCTTCCTGTTGACTTAGTTGTTCTATGATGGGAAGGATAGTTTTTTTCCCCACATAGTTCTGAACTATTTTTACATAGTTGCAGTGATTCCTCAGGGGTAGAACTGTGTGGAGTTAACCCACTTACTTAGAGCCCTGTCATCTGTTAGGCATTCCCTGCTGTGCTCTCATACATCAGCTCTTTCCATGGTCTGTGTGCACCAGTACCGATTGTGAACTGGAAGCCTCTGTGACCTACAAGGCTATGTCTTGGTGGTGGGTTATGTGTGTGTGTGTTTGAAAATTTAGGTTGTTTTAATTAAATCTCCAACACAAGTTAGATTTTACATGTCTGAGTTTGCTGTTTTCTCCAGAAATCGGTCCACTGTCACAGACTTGCACTTTGATAGAGCAGCAATTGGCTGGCACTGAATATATGCATTCCCTTTAAATGGAGTATGTGACCCCTAATTGCTCCCTGGCTTCCTTCATTCACTTCTAGCCCCTTGAGTTCTATAAACATTTAGGCTTGCAAACCCTGTTTTGGTACATTCTCTAGCCTTACTAGGTTATCCTAATATTTATCCTTGGCCAAGCCTAAGAGTTTCTCAGTCCACTTAGACAAAAGCAGAAGGCTTGCTTTTTTCCCCCAGTGAGGATAAGTTCTTGTAATAACCATAATCCAAAGTTACCCACATTCTTTTATGTATTCAACAAATAATTGAATACTTACCATAAGTCAAACACTGGAGATACAGCAGTGAACGCAATGGACAAAAATCCTTGTCTTCATGGAACCTCTGTTCTAGTCATATCCTTGCTCAGTTTCCAGAAATTCCTTGTTCTGTTTTTAAAAAAAATTTTATGAGAGACAGCTCCCATTCCCCCAGTTTATTCCCAAGTACCTGCAACAGCAGGGCCAAAGATGGGAGATGGGAACTCCCCAGGTTTCCAACATGGTGGCAGGAGCCCTGGGACTTCAGGCATTACCACTGCTTTCCAGGGTCTGCATTAACAGGAAGCTGGAGTCAAAGGGAGAACTGAGTATTGAATTCACATATTCTGATATGGAATGTAGGTGTCCTGGCTAAATCTGCCTTCCTTGTTTTTCTTTTGTTCTACACATGAAATCCATTTCCTAGTACCCCGAGATAGGTCTGCTCTAAGAATGCCGCCTTTTTCTGACAGCTTTTGTGGTAGCCTTTTGCTGTTAACTCTTTCAAAGCTCCAGGCCCCCATACCTGCAGTCCTTCCTCTAATCCTGCTACTAGAATTCCCTATTTTCCATAATTTTTTTATAAGTGAGTTCTGTATTCATCTGTTCCTGCTCATTGCTTCTTAAATAAACTACATCTTGAATAGGCAATCATAATTCACTTGCCTTGGGCCCCTGCACCCCTGTGGAAGACCTGGAAGAAGCTCCTGGCTTCGGATCAGCGCAGCTTTGACCGTTGCATACATTTGGGGATTGAACCAGCGGATGGAAGGCCTCTATTTCACTCTGCCTTTTTCTCTGCAACTCTGACTTTCAAATCTTTAAAAAACAAACAAACAAAAAAACCAACAACTTGAGTAGCTACATGCATTTCTGTCACTGGGGATTAACAGATGACCAGCCTTTAAGATTTATTTTACTTGAGTTACAGAAAGAGGTAGAGACAGAGAGGTCTTCCATCTGCTGGTTCACTACCCAAATGGCTGCAACGGCCGGAGCTGAGCTGAGCTGATCCGTTGCCAGGAGCCAGGAACTTCTTCCGGGTCTTCCACGTGGGTGCAGGGGCCCAAGGACTTGGGCCATCTTCCACTGCTTTCTCAGGCCATAGCAGAGAGCTGAATCGAAGAGGAGTAGCCAGGACTAGAACTGGTGCCCATATGGGTTGCCGACACTTCAGGCCAGGGCTTTAATCCACTGCACCACAGCAATGACCCCAAGAAAATTGTCAAACATCTCCAAGAATATAGAGAATAAGTGAGTCCTGTGGCCTCAACAGTAAACTACATTCTTGTTTCTGTATCCCTTGTCCATACATCCGTTCCCACTCTGAAGAAAATCCTAGTTCTTATTTCATTCATGAATAATATATATGTACATAAAGATTTATTTATTTGAAAGAGTTACAGGGAGGTGAGATGGTGATCTTCCATCCACTTGGTTTACCCCTCAGGGCTGGATTTGGCTGAAGCCAGGAGCTTCCAAGTTTCCCACATGGATGGCAGGGTCCCAAGGGCTTGGACCATTTTCTGATGCTTTTCCCAGGTCATTAACAGGGAGCTGGAGTAAAATGGAGCAGCTAAATCTCAAACTGCTACCTATCTGGGATGCCAGTGCTGTAGGTGACGACGGCTTAATCCACCATGCCACAGCACCGGCCCCAGTGATATTCTTAATGTTGACATTAGCATTGTAGTGAAATGAATTTATACTGTTTGAGCCATCTAGTAAATTTGCCAGTAATGAGAAGACAGCTCCATCCAGGTAAATGGAGATGTTATAACATCATCTGTTGGGCAAGGAAGAAATATGTTTCCATATACTTTATTTTATTAACATAATGAGCTTTATCATATAAAGGATCCTTAAAAATAAAAAAAAGCTGTGCTAAAGATAGGCCAGTTTAAACCCACCTTGTGTTTGTTTTGGCCAGTTACATGGAGTTAACTTTTCTTTTAAAATCTATAGGAATCCTATGAAGATGGTTGTGAGGATTATCCCACTCTATCAGAGTATGTTCAGGATTTTTTGAATCATCTCACCGAACAGCCTGGCAGTTTCGAAACTGAAATTGAACAGTTTGCAGAGACCCTGAATGGTTGGGTTACAACAGATGATGCTTTGCAAGAACTTGTGGAACTTATCTATCAACAGGTAGGTTGGCTGATGGCCAATGATGATCTTCCGATAGCTTCCTTGAAACGGGGATAATGGTTAGTTTTAGAGAAACTGGATTCATCTTCATCTTCTCTGTTCATGGCTGCTGTCAGGTCTGCTTTGTAATAGGTTCCTGTAACTCAGGATGCCAACTAGAGCCAAGTTAGACTACATACTTATCTATGTAGCCAAGGCCCTACACAGGCAGTAAAGAAAGTATAGAAGGAAAATTGGGACAGTTATGAGGAAGACTGTGCATCACATGATTTTTTCCCTTCTGTTTTTATAGGATCTGAAATCAGTGTACAAGAAACACTGCAATTTTGTTCTGTCTTAAATCATGTAGCATGGGAGTAATTGAGAAACATAAAACTTTGTTTAAAAGAGCCGTACTGCAAAATATTCTGTCTTAATATTTTTGTCTCGACTTCCATTTAAAATATAAGGAATTACACTGTAACTCCTTGAAAGTCTCATGTCAATTGAGATTGTTTTTCACATTTAGTTTTGATCCCAGCATGTTGATCATTGACACACTGATGATATCTTAAGAATGAAAAATACAATATACAACACTGGCATCTTAAGCCTTTTTAGGAAAAAGAAATTTTGAGAGAGACAGAAAGCACCCATCTATTGGTTGATTCCCTTAAATATCCACAATGGCTGGTGCTGAGCTAGGGCTAAGGACAGGAGCCATGAAAGCTCTCCAGGTCTTCTGCGTAAGTGTTAGAAACCCAACTACCTGAACCACCTAAGCTCGGTGACCACTGCCTTTCAGGATCTGCCTTGGCAGGAAGCTGGAATCGGGAACTGTGAGTTGGGAATAGCATGGAAGCCAACTACGTTCCATATTGGAGTGCTTAACTGTTAGGCTAGATGTCTGCTCCTATGACAGTTTTTTAAGGTCAGTGTAAGAATGGCCAAAAAACAATAGAGGAACAGAAATATAAACTTTAGTCCTTTAAGCAAGTATAATTCAAATTTAGAATATGTGAATGGGGCCAGCATTGTGGCATAGCAGGTAAACCCACTGCCTGTGATGCCAGCATCCTATATGGGCACCGGTTCGAGTCTCAGCCACTCCACTTCTAACCCAGCTCCCTGCTGTGTGGGAGACCCATATGAATCCCTAGCTTTGACCTGGCCCAGCCCTGGTCATTGAGGTCATTTGGGAGTGAACCAGCAGATGGAAGATTGATCTTTCTGTCTTTCCCTTTCTCTCTATTTCAAATAAGTCTTTAGAAAAAGAATACATGAATAGATGATAATAGCAAGTTTATATTGGATACTTTTCCAAGTTGATCTAGACTGTTATAACAGTTGTACCAAGATTACCTAGTCAACTCTCAAGTTTTAAGAAATGCTTGTTTTTATAGAACTGCTCTTCTGATTCCTATTTTCTGCCTCAATGGATTAAAAAGGAATATGAAGGAAGAAAATGGAAGAATGTGCTTACCACTTTTTGGCTTTTCTTGTTTCTCTGTTTCAGCTATTCAGTAGGGTGCATGATTATAGTTTTTCAGAGCTGAGTCTATAACCTGATCATTACAGTCATTTCTATGATTTTCCTTAAAACCAATTTTTTGGGATACAATCTGCATTTTAAAGTTTTAACATTCTTTAGTTGATAGTACATTGACCATATACAGATTTATCAACAGCTTTTAAATTTCACTGTTGTAAATGAAAATGGAAATTGACTCTTAGCGAGTAACAGAACTAAACAGACACATTCAACTTTGTTCCCTTCCCAGAGCACTAAAAATGACAATATGGGGATTTTAAAGAGGTAGAATTCCATAAGAACAAAAGTAAGGAGGTAAAAGCCTTCATTTTGAAGACTAGAAAGCAGGTGGCTGAGTGGTAACTGTCTTGGCAGACCCAAATTTCAATTCCAGGCCAGTTGGAAAAGCTGAGAATCGCTTTGATTTATAGTGCAGACCCTCCAAAAGGCTATAGAATAAGTATGGAATGATTCTTAAATTGGTAGACAATCTAAAAAATTAGACACTCTAGGTCTGTTTTTTGCATTAAGTAGCCACTAGGGTAAGTTTGATTATAGTCCTTCTCAGGAAGTTAACAAAGGGGTATTCTACCAATGAGGGAAATTAAACCAAAGGCAAAGATATGAGAACCAGGGAAATGGAATTCTACAGGAGAAAAGCGAAATGAATCATCCAGATGATAGTGAAAGGAGATGTCAAGTTAATAGACACATTCACAGTAGGCCAAGAGGCAGCCAGTCTTCATTGGAGTAGGTCAGAAGGCTCCAGGAAAGATTCCCTGGTAAGATGAGCACACCTGCTGGGTTTGAAAGTATTAAGAAATTTACAGCCTGGTGAGTTTAGGGATAAATCAGTGAGAAGTATATGAAAACAAAGTAAGAAAAATTAGTAACTTAAGGAAAACATAATTGTTACAGAAAAGGAAAAATCAGTGTAATACATGATTCAGCTACAAATGGAAATACAACTGAAAAATCACAATAAAACCATTTTAGGAGATGGAGGGAATGGGAAATAGTGGAATGGGGTGAGTTAGCAGGATGAAAGCTAAAAGCTCGTCATTCATAGTGAGAATCTAGTAATGACATCTAAACTGAAAAATCTCATTCATGGGAATACAGAGGTTAAAACCTTTTTAGCTTGAATTGGAAATGGTTGTCCATGGAAGTAAAATTGGAATGTAGGTGAGAAAGTAGGAAACTGCTGTATGACAGGTTTTGTAGAACTGAAGTCTTAAACATTTTTAAATCGTATGTGATAACTTTAGAAAGAAACTAAAGGACCATAGACATTGGCAGTAATGGGAAGAGTGAGTTTGAATTTCAAGTCTTGTGCCAGCTAAGCATGTATGATGAGAAATCAGTCTGTAAGATCTAATAATTATAAAGCATTTAATGTATGCTAGGCAG